>NC_045445.1:47651841-47684610 GCF_002776525.5 Piliocolobus tephrosceles
GGTTGTTCCTTTCCATGTTTAGGGCTTCCTTCAGGGTCTCTTGTAAGGCAGGCCTGGTGGTGACAAAATCTCTAAGCATTTGCTTATCTGTAAAGAATTTTATTTCTCCTTCACTTATGAAACTTAGTTTGGCTGGATATGAAATTCTGGGTTTAAAATTCTTTTCTTTAAGAACGTTGAATATTGGCCCCCACTCTCTTCTGGCTTGTAGAGTTTCTGCCGAGAGATCTGCTGTCAGTCTGATGGGCTTCCCTTTGTGGGTAACCCGACCTTTCTCTCTGGCTGCCCTTAAGATTTTTTCCTTCATTTCAACTTTGGTGAATCTGGCAATTATGTGTCTTGGAGTTGCTCTTCTGGAGGAGTATCTTTGTGACGTTCTCTGTGTTTCCTGAATTTGAATGTTGGCCTGCCCTGCTAGGTTGGGGAAGTTCTCCTGGATGATATCCTGTAGAGTGTTTTCCAATTTGGTTCCATTTTCCCCCTCACTTTCAGGCACCCCAATCAGACGTAGATTTGGTCTTTTTACATAATCCCATACTTCTTGCAGGCTTTGTTCATTTCTTTTCCTTCTTTTTTCTTTTGGTTTCTCTTCTCACTTCATTTCATTCATTTGATCCTCAATCGCTGATACTCTTTCTTCCAGTTGATCGAGTCGGTTACTGAAGCTTGTGCATTTGTCACGTATTTCTCGTGTCATGGTTTTCATCTCTGTCATTTCGTTTATGACCTTCTCTGAATTAATTAGTCTAGCTGTCAATTCTTCCACTTTTATTTCAAGATTTTTAGTTTCTTTGCGCTGGGTACGTAATTCCTCCTTTAGCTCTGAGAGGTTTGATGGACTGAAGCCTTCTTCTCTCATCTCATCAAAATCATTCTCTGACCAGCTTTGATCCGTTGCTGGCGATGGGCTGTGCTCCTTTGCAGGAGGAGATGCGCTCTTATTTTTTGAATTTCCAGCTTTTCTGCCCTGCTTTTTCCCCATCTTTGTGGTTTTATCTGTCACTGGTCTTTGATGATGGTGACGTACTGATGGGGTTTTGATATAGGTGTCCTTCCTGTTTGATAGTTTTCCTTCTGACTGTCAGGACCCTTAGCTATAGGTCTGTTGGAGATTGCTTGAGGTCCACTCCAGACCCTGTTTGCCTGGGTATCAGCAGCAGAGGTTGCAGAAGATAGAATATTGCTGAACAGCGAGTGCACCTGTCTGATTCTTGCTTTGGAAGCTTCCTCTCAGGGGTGTACTCCACCCTGTGAGGTGTGGGGTGTCAGACTGCCCCTAGTGGGGGATGTCTCCCAGTTAGGCTACTCGGGGGTCAGTGACCCACTTGAGCAGGCAGGCTGCCCCTTCTCAGATCTCAACCTCCGTGTTGGGAGATCCACTGCTCTCTTCAAAGCTGTCAGACAGAGTTGTTCGCGTTTCACAGGCTTCTGCTCCTTTAGCTGAGCCCTGTCCCCAGAGGCGCAGTCTACAGAGACAGGCAGGTTTCCTTGAGCTGCTGTGAGCTCCACCCAGTTCAAGCTTCCCAGCGGCTTTATTTACCTACTTAAGCCTCAGCGATGGCAGGCGCCCCTCCCCCAGCCTCGCTGCTGCCTTGCGGTTAGATTGCGGCAGACTGCTGTGTTAGCAAGGAGAGAGGCTCCGTGGGCGTGGGACCCTCCCGGCCAGGTGTGGGATATAATCTCCGGTGTGCCGGTGTTACAGCGCAGTATTGGGGTGGGAGTTACCCGATTTTCCAGGTGTTGTGTGTCTCAGTTCCCCTGGCTAGGAAAAGGGACTCCCTTCCCCCTGGCGCTTCCCAGGTGAGGCGATGCCTCGCCCTGCTTCAGCTCTCGCTGGTCGGGCTGCAGCAGCTGACCAGCACCGATTGTTCGGCACTCCCAAGTGAGATGACCCCGGTACCTCAGTTGAAAATGCAGAAATCGCCGGTCTTCTGTGTCGCTCGCGCTGGGAGATGGAGACTGAAGCTGTTCCTATTCGGCCATCTTGCTCCGCCCTCCGGATGTCTGTTTCCCTTGAAAAACTGATGATTCATCTCATGTGGGCAGGGAGTAGGAGAAGTGGCTTGCTGGGGCACAGAAATAATGTCATGTCCTCTCATTTAGATGTAATAGCAAAATTATGAAATTGCTGTGAGTGAATTAAATTCATGGACATTGAAGCACTTTTTATTTTAATCAGAGGCAGCCTTTTGAAGAAGGAGGAATCCTTAGGTAAAATTAGTATTCCTTTGGCATACACTATTATCTGTAGATTAGAATTTTGGATTGTGTTCTTCTTTAATTTGGCTTTTTCTTAAGATAAAATCTGTAAGAGATGAGATGAGAGAAGATTCATACTTTCTTCGACTGAAAGAAAAAGGAGAACAATTTTCACAATGTGTGTTTTGTTGGGAAGGAAGGGTGGGAGTTTGTGGAGCCATGTGCAAGGTCACATGTTGAAATCCATGCATTTGTGCTATGCATGGAAGCCACAGAAGTACTTTTGAACAAGAAGAAGATAAAGATGTAACTGTCTACATTTTAGATTTCTCTTATCATCGTTATCATCTAAAGAGTCATTTTAAGTTGCAAGGCATTTAACACTATTACTCTTAATATCCATGTGCATTAATTCTAAATTGCTAGTGAGGAAGCCAGAAAGATACGGTGTTACATGCTCTGAACTTGAAAGAGTACGAGGCAATGGAGTAAGGGGGTCAGTTGTGAAATCACCAACAACCATGGACATGAGTGGTCAGAGTGAAGAGATCCATGGAGTCAGGACAGGGCTCCTTCCTTAGACCTGTATCCTCTTACTGGGTGATATAATCCACTCCCAGAAACTCAACTTCTACCTCACAAAACTACATATCTCTAACTCAGATTGCTCTCCTGTGTTCCTAGACATTTATCCAGCTGCCTATTAGATATATCCACCAGGATGGTCCACACATATCTCAATCTCAAAGTTTCCAAAAGTAAACTCATCATACCCTCAAGCCTTCTCCTTCTCCTTTGTTCCTCATTTTCAGGCAATCATATCACTGTCTGCTGAAACCCGCATGCCAAAAATCTAGGCATTGTGTTAGGGGTTTTCTTCATTCTTATTGCCCACATTTAATGAGTCATGATGCCCTGTGAATATTACTTTCTAAATACCTTAAAATTCCCTTCTTTCCATTCCTGCTGCCACTGCATCAAGTCCAAGGCCTGAACTACTGCATCAGCTCCAAACAGACCACATTGTCTTCTATCTCCTCCTTCTCATCTTCATTTCCTTCACACTTTATCCAGTCTCCGTATTGTAACCATAGTTCTCTTTCTGTAAAAGTTGCTGAGACGGGTAGGAAGCCAATGATCAGATGGTTACACTTAAGCCTTGGGTCCTGGAGCTAGCAGTTCAGACCTCATAGTGATTTGGAACTCTTGACTTGCTGATAGAGATGTTAAAAGTTTCCAAAAAGGAAAAAAAACAAAACAAAAAACATACTTATAAAGCATGTCCAAGAAGCCATTTGCATGTCTCAGAAAGAAAAACCTTTTCATCTCTATAACATATTCTGTATTGTAAAACTAGCTACTCTTAGTTACTCATTAACTCCAGCATTAATGGCAAAATGATATTTTCAAAGCCAATACCCAAAACCAAAGCCAAAAGAAACGGAGTGAAAAGTGATAAGCATGGAAATTTGGGTGATTGCTTTGGCTGCCAGATCCCTCATGTAAAACAAGAGAGAAAGAGGATTGTCAGAGCTGGAATGCTCCCTGTCCCTGCTAGAAAAACTGTCTTTTCATCAGGGAGAATAAGGCAAAAGTACCAAAAGGCATCAGAAGAAAGTTCTCACTACTGGGCTAAACAGTGCTGGGACTGGCAGCTTTTTGAAGAAGGGTGTAGACAGGCAGAGCTGGGTGAACCTCCTAATGGTGCTTTAGAAATTATTTGCAGAGGAAATGATGTCAAAGGTAGCTTCCAACACTAGACTTCTGGTGCTGCACACATATATGTCTGCTCAGAGGGAAAAACCAGTCCTATCTTCTGCTCACTAAAATCCCCTATGCCCTCCCCTGGCCACATGACTCCAAAAGAGGATGCAGAAGGAGGAAAAGAACGTGGAATCAAATATTCCACTGTCCACTATTAATTGTGTTCTTATTATATGCAAAGCAGCAATGGAAACAAAGAGAACTGAGTTCAGTCAGGAGACATGAGTTCAACCTTGCCTCCAGCAGTTTCTAGCTCTAGTAGTAGTAGTAGCAGGAGTAGTAATAGGAGTAGCAGTAGGAGCAGCAGTAGTAGAAGTAGTAACAGCAATTCCTGCATTTGAATATTTACCATGTGCATGGCATTTTGTGAAGCATTTGATTTCAAACACTGCCAGCTTCAATACTACATTAAGAATATATATGGGTTTCTCACTGCAGCCAGAGCTCCAGGTCTCATCTTCACTACTCTGTGTCTTCTGCTCCTAGAGGTCTAGCCTCTGTGACCCTGTGACCTGCAGGGACTGTAGACGTTCAGGGATGTGGCCATAGAATTCTCTCTGGAGGAGTGGCAATGCCTCGATGCTGCTCAGCAGAATTTGTATAGGGATGCCATGTTGGAGAACTACAGAAACCTTATCTCTCTGAGTCTCTCCAAAATGGTTGACTAGACACAGCAAGGAAGAACATTGGCCACTAAGAGACTGGGACATGGGGAAAACTGGCACACTCCTAGTAGATTTTCAGAGGGAAGACATTATGAGCAGATGGTGGGAAGACACAAATGCTGGACTGAAGTGGGAGAAAGCTGGGAACTCTGCATGGGGCTACTGTGCACAGGGCCTTGTTCCTGGCCCCAAACAACTCTTGTGGAAGGGAAGAGTTGAACAGGCAAGGAGAAACCTACTCTTGCCACAGGCCTCGAGAATCCTGGCAGAACCATTGACCACCAAAGACACTTGAGTTGGCAGGGAGAGATGGTTAGAGAAATGGTAGGGGCAGAACTCCAGCCAGTGCAAAAGTCCAGAGTGTTTGATGCCAGAGCGTCTGTAGTACAGCACATCCAGAGATGCCCATCTGACTAGGCTCAACTTTCTCCCATAGCAGACTTCAATCCTAGGGGAACTATTGGTCCTGAATTCTGCAGGGCATTCTTGCCCATGAGATGGTGCCAGTCTAACCTGAGCACACCTCGGACTGCTGGCCTCTGTTGGGGCACAAGCCTGGCCATATTTGCCTACAGTGAAGCCCTCAAGACCCTGCTGGGATCCTAGATTATAGCTCTTCCACTGGAAGACTATGCCTGACTGGCAGAGTGCTCCAGCAAAGTGGCCTCTGCAGATATGCACCAGTCCACACCTGCCCTCCCCCTACTTCAGCTTCCCCTGTGCTACCTTACCTGAATGTGCTTACCCACAGCCACTCCCCACATCACTTTGCCAGCAAGTGTGTGCACAGTTGGACCTTGCCTTCCCTTCCCTGATAGTGCGCATGTGCATATGCACCTTGCCTTGCCACTGTAACCAGAGTGATTGCACCCTGTACCTCCTTCCTGACCACACCATCATTGTCATCTGGAGCCTGTCAGTCTCGCCCCTGCCAGAGCCCAGCCCTGTGCCAACACTGCCTCCACTGAGAAACAAGACACAGAGAACAATGGATCGTCCCTCCTCCTAAGTGGCCACTGCTGCCTGCATGAATGAGCATAGAGGGTGCACACAGTCCTATGCCCACAAGCACCCTGTTCCCATGCTGACACCTAGAAGATTTAGAATAAATGGATAAATTTCTGGACACATACACCCTCTGAAGATTGAAACTTAGGAAGAAAGTTAATCCCTGAACAGACCAATAATGAGCTCTGAAGCCGAATCAGTAATAAATAGCTCACCAACCAAAAAAGTTCAGGACCGGAAGGATTCACATCCAAATTCTACCAGATGTACAAAGAAGAACTTGTACCATTTCTACTGAAACTATTACAAGAAATTGAGGAGGAGGGACCCCTCCCTCTCCATCTCATTCTATGAGGCCAGCATCATCCTGATAACAAAACCTGGCAGAGACACAACAAAAAAAGAAAACCTCAGGCCAATATCCTTGATGAACATTGATGCACAAATCCTCAACACAAACTGAATCCAGGAGCACATCAAAAAGCATACCCTCCATAATCAAGCAGCCTTTATTCCTGGGGTGCAGGGTCAGTTCAACATATACAAATCAATAGATGTGATTCATCACATAAACAGAACTAGAGACAAAAACCACATGATTATCTCAATAGATGCAGAAAAGGCTTTTGATAAAATTCAACATCATTTCATGTTAAAAAAAAACTCTCAATAAACTACATATTGAAGGAAGATACCTCAAAATAATAAGAGCTTTCTATGGCAAACCCATAGCCAACATCATATTGAATGGGAAAAAGCTGGAAGAATTCCCCTTGAAACCTGGCACAAGGCAAGGATGCCATCTCTCACTACTCCTGTTAAACACAGTATTCGAAGTCCTGGCCAGAGAAATCAGGCATGAGAAAGAAATAAAGAGCATCCAAATAAAAGAGAGGAACTCAAACTCTCCCTGTTTGTAGATGACATGATCCTATATCTAGAAAACCCCATTGTTTTGGCTCTAAAGCTCCTTAAGCTGATAAAGAACTGCAGCAAAGTTTCAGGATACAAAATAAACATACAAAAATCACTAGCATTCCTGTATAACAACAACAGTCAAGCCAAGAGCCACATCAGAAATGCAATCCCATTCACAAAAGAATCTCATGCTAAAAACAGAATAAAATACCAAGGAATTCAGCTAACCAGGGAAGTGAAAGATCTCTGCAAGGAGAACTACCAAACACCACATAAAGAAATCAGAGGTAACACAAGAACATGGAAAAACATGTTCAGGGATAAGAAGAATCAATATTAAAATGGCCATACTGCCCAAAGCAGTTTATAGATTCAGTGCTATTCCTATTTAACTACCTATGACATTCTTCACAGAACTAGAGAAACTATTTTAAAATTCACATGGAACCAAAAAAGACCCTGAATAGCCAAAGCAATCCTAAGCCAAAAAAAAAAAAAAAAAAAAAAAAAACAACGCTGGAGGCATCACGCTACCTAACTTTGAACTATACCACAGGGGTACAGTAACCAAAACAGTATGATACTGATACAAAAACAGACATGTAGACTAATGGAACAGAATAAAGAGACCAGAACCCAGAAATAAGGACACACACCTACAACCATCTGATCTTCAACAAAAATAAGCAACAAAAATAAGCAATGGGGAATGGAAAAAAAATGTGGTACATATACACTATGGAATACTGTGCGGACATTTAAAGAACAAGATCATGTTCTTTGCAGGAACGTGAATGGAGCTGGAGGCCATTATCCTTAGCAAACTAACACAGGAACAGAAAATCAAATACTGCATGTTCTCACTTATAAGTGGGAGCTAAAAGATGAGAACACGTAGACACAAAGAGGGAAACAACAGACATTGGGGCCTACCTGAGGGTAGAGGGTAGGAGAAGGGAGAGGAACAGTAAAAATAACTATTGGGTACTAGGTTTAATACCTGGGTGATGAAATTATCTGTACAACAAACCCCTACGACGTATGTTTATCTATATAACAAACCTGCACATGTACCTCTGAACCTAAAATATAAGGGTTTTTAAAAAGAAAGAGTAGACCAAGAAATAAGACACTTGTAGACTATATGTAGTCTACAAGAAACTGATTTTTAATATAAAAATACATATAGATTAAAAGTACATAGATGGAGAAAGATATACCATGCCAACACTAATCAAAAGAAAACAAAAGAAACTGTATTAGAGCTGACTTTAGACCAAAGAAAATTATCAGGGATAAAGATGGGCATAACGTAATGATAAATAGGTCAAATTTCATAACAGATGAAGTGGGTCAATTCCTTGAAAGACACAATCTGCCAAAACTCACACAAGAATAAATCAACAATATGAATAGGCTTATATCTATTAAAGAAATTGAATCAATAATAACCATCTAAAACAGAAAGCACCAGACCCAGATGGGTTCACTAGAGAATTCTACCAAACATTTAAGGAACAATTATACCAATTCTTTACAATCTCCTTTAAAAGATAAAGGCAGGAGGCATACTTCTTAACTCATTCTACAAAGCCAATATCATCCTAACACCAAGGCAGACACAGACAATCTAAGAAAACGACTTCACACCAACATCTCTCTTAGACACTGTTGCAAAATCCTCAACAAAATATTAGTCAATTAAATCCAATAATGTGTAAAAAGAAGTATACACCACCACCAAGTAGAATTTATCCCAGGTATGCAAGGCTGGTTCAACATTTGAAAATCACTTCAATATAATCTATCGCATCAATAAGACAAAGAAGAAAAATCACATGATCATATCAATAGACACAGTAAAAGCATTTGACAAATGTTTTTCATGATAAAAACTCTCACTAAACTAGGAACAGAGAGGAACTTTCTCAACTTGATAAAGAATATCTACAGAAACCTACAGCTAACATACTTAATGGTAAAAAACTAGAAGGTTTCCCACTAAGTTCAGGAACAAGGCAAGGGTAGCTCCTTTCACCATTCCTTGTCAACATCATACTGGAAGCTCTGGCCAATGCAATAAGACAAGAAAAGGACATTAAGATATACTGATTGGGAAGTAAGAAATAAAACTATATTTATTCATATATGACATTATTGTCTACGATTAAAACCCAAAATGCTCAACCAAAAACTCCTGGAACTAACAAGTAATTATAGTGAAGTTCCAAGGCACAGGGTTAATATATAATACAAAAGTAAATCAGTTTCCTATATACCAGCAATAAACAAGTGGAATTTGAAATTAAAAATACAATACTACTTACGTTAGCAACCCCAAAATGAAATAAAACTAACAAAATATGTATAACTTCTGTATGAGGAAAACTACTAAAATAATTTAAAAAACTAAATAAATGGAGTGATATTCTATGTTCATGGATAGGAACACTCAATATTGTTATGATGTCGGGTTTTCCCAACTTGATCTACAGATTTAATGCAATCACAGTCAAGATTCTAGGAAGTTATTTTGTATATTTTGACAGACTGATTCTAATATTTATAGAGAGAAGCAAAAGATCTAGGGTAGCCAACACAATATTAAAAGAGAAGAACAAAGTTGGAGAACTGACACTAACCAACTTCAAGACTAATTATAAAGCTGCAGCAATCAAAATAAACAAACAGACCAATGGAGCAGAATAGAGAGCCCAGAATAGACTGACATAGATATATTAATAGTAAACTGATCTTTCACAAAGGAGCAAAGGCACTACAAATATAGGGAGAAAAGATAGGATTTTCAACAAATAATGCTGGAAGAACTGGATACTCAAATACTAAATAAATAAATAAATAAATTCAGACACAGACCTTAAACCTTCACAAAAACTAACTCAAAATGGATCACAGAGCTAAATACAAAATCAAAACTATAAAATTCCTAAAAACGTATAGGAAAAAATCAAGATAACCTTAGGTTTGGCAATGGCTTTTTGGATTTGGAGAGCTCTAACGCAAAGCATGGACTCTGGGCAATAATTATGCATTAATGTAAGTTTGTCAGTTTAACAAATGTACCACTCTGGTGAAAGATGTTGATAATAAGGGAGGTTATGCATGTATGGGGAAGGGAGTATTTGGGAATCTTCTGTACCTTCCACTCAGTTTTTCTGTTAATCTTTAGCTGCTCTTAAAAATAGTTTAATTTGTTAAAATTTAAACACCACTGTTCCATAACCAAAGATACAATCCATGAAAGAAAGAATTGATAAGCTAGAATGTATTAAAATTAAAAATTTCTGCTCTGTGAATGATACTGTCAAGAGAATGAAAAGCAAGCCAGATGCTGGGAAAAAATATGTGCAAAAGACATCTGGGAAAAGGCTGTTCTCCAAAATATTCAAAGAACCCTTAAAACTCAACAATAAGAAAATGAACAGCCCAATTTAAAAATTGGCTAAGGACTCACACAGACACCTTACCAAAGAAGCTATACAAATGGAAATAAGTATATGAAAAGCCACTCCCCATGACATGTCATCCCAATTAAAAAAATTCCAATTAAAACAACAATGCAGTATTACCATATATGTAATAGTATAGCCAAAATCCAGAACACTGAAACACCAAATGCTGGTGAGGATGTGGAGCAACAGAAACTTTCATATACTGCTGGCAGGAATGCAAAATGGTATAGCCACTTTGGAAAACAGTTTAGAAGTTTCTTATAAAACTCAACATACTCTTAGCATACAATTCAGCAATCATGCTCCTTGGTATTTATCCAAAGGAGTTGAAATCTTATGTCCACACAAAAACCTGCCCATGGATGTTCATAGCCAGTTTATTCATAGTTGCCAAAACTTGAAAGTAACCAAGATGGTTTTCAATAGGTGAAAAGACAAATTGTGACACATCCAGACAAGGGATTATTAGTCAGTGTTAAAACGAAATGAGCTATGAAGCCATGAAAAGACATGGAAGAAGCTTAAATTCATATGCAAGTGAAATAAGCCAATATGGAAAGGCTACGTAGTATATGATTTCACTTATATGATGTTCTACATAAGGCAGAACTATGGAGACAGTAAAAAATCAGTGGTTGCCAGGTTAAACTACAGAAAGGGGTGTATAGGTGGAGTACACAAGAATTTTATGGCAGTAAGAATACTCTGTATGATATTATAATGATAAATATGTCATTATACATTTGTCCAAGCCCATAGAATGTATGGAGAGAGCCCTGATGTAAACTATGGGCTCTGGACAATAATGATGCATTAATGTAGATTTGTCAGTTTAACAGATGTACCACTCTGGTGGAGGATGTTGATAATGGGGGAGGTTATACATGTCTGGAGAACTTCTGCAACTTCCACTAAATTTTTCTGTAAATCTTAAATTGCTCTTAAAAATAAAGTCTAGTTTTAAAATATTTAAAAATCACTATTCTATAACCCAAGCTTAATACCCAGTGATTGAGTGGAATATATGAGGCTGCCACGAACCAATTGTATCAACTGGCAGCAAAGTTGCTCCAGTTACTACAACTGATATTTGCCTACCTAGGCAATATTTAGTTAGACTCAACATGAACTACCACTTTTAACCACCTAGATATTTACTGATCAAAGGCGTCTACTAAGGAGTACTAGCAGTAGCAGACACCACAGTACATAGTTGGTCTGTCATACTTTTTTTAAAAAAAATATGGCATTGGCTAAAACTATGATGAAGAACACAATGGAGTAAAATGAACACATAAAATACTGTTAGATACATTTGAATATCACATTAAAAAATCAAGATTCCAATTAGCAGCAGTTAATTCTTCCCACAAGTCATTATTTATGGTTTCCAGAGGTTCATTTTAAAATCAACTACCTATATCTATATATCTATATATTTGTCTAGCAATATATACATATTGGCATGGGTGGCTGTCTGTAAAGTGTTCTGAAGAGTAAACTGGTTTCATAGTTATGGACAAAGAATGTTCTAATGATGAAATATGAAAATAAATTAATATGACAAAATTAATAAAACAAAATAAACCACCCCATACCTTGCATTTCAGTAGAATCTTAATGTGTGTGTATTTTTCTGTGTATATGACAAATGTATTTGAATGATATCCATGCAGTTGAAACTAGGAGTAAAATGGGATATATGTAGAAAGCTATGGAGTGAGAAATTATGAAATGCTGTATTATAAACAATACATTAAAAGTGTGTTACTTCAAGCAATAGGAAAAGGACTCCCTATTCAATAAATTGGATGGGGATAACTGGCTATCCATATGCAGAAGAATGAAACTGGACCCCACACCATAAATAAAAATTAACTCAAAATGGATTAAAGATTTAAATGTAAGACCTCACACTATAAAAATCCTAGTAGAAAACCTAGGAAGTACCCTTCTTAACATAGGCTTTGGCAAAGAATTTGTAGCTAAGTCTCCAGAATCAATTACAACAAAAATAAAAATTGACAAGTGGGGCCTAATTAGACTAAAGAGCTTCTGCACAGCAAAAGAAATTACCAACAGAGTAAACAGCCCACACAATGGGAGAAAATATTTGCAAACTAAGCACCTGACAGAAGTCTAAAATCCAGAATCTACTAAGAGGTTAAACAAATCAACAAGCAAAACCCCAAAAAATCTAATTAAAAAATGGGCAAAGGACATGAACAGATACTTCTCAAAAGAAGACATACAAGTGGCCAACAATCATATAAAAAAGCTCAACATCACTAATCATCAGAGAAATGCAAATCAAAACCACAATGAGACACCATCTCACACCAGTCAGAATTGCTATTATCAAAAATTCAAAAAACAACAGATCCTGGCAAGGCTGTAGACAAAAAGGAACACTAATATGCTGTTGGTAGGAATACAAACTAGTTCAGCCATTGTGGAAAGCAGTTTGGAGATTTCTCAAAGAACTTAAAATAGAACTATCATTCAACACGGCAATCCCACTACTGGGTACATATCCAAAGGAAAATAATTCGTTCTGTCAAAAAGACACATGCATCCATATGTTCATTGCAGCACTATTCGCAATAACAAAGACATGGAATCAACCCAGGTTCCCATCAACAGTGGACTGGATAAAGAAAATGTGGTACATATACATCATAGAATACCACACAGCCATAAAAAAGAATAAAATCATGTCCTCTGAAGCAACATAGATGGAACTGTAGGCCATTATCCTAAGTGAACTAACACAATAACAGAAAACCAAGTACTATATATTTTCACTTATAAGTGGGAACTAAACAGTGAATACACACAAGTGTAAAGACAGGAACAATATAGTAGCATGGTTTATAATTGTATACCTATGTAACAACCCTGCACGTTGTGTACATGTACCCTAGAATTTAAAGTATAATAAAAAATAATAAAATGTCCATTATTACAGCTATCAAGGCAAAAGTTTAACGCTGTAGTTATTTCCAAATTAGAAACTACTTATAAACACACAAGATATTAATCTTGAAAATGTTACTATCATTAGTAAAGATTAACACTATTTCATTTGGCTATGTTTAGATTCCAGGTTTCTCTCAATTTTCTGAAGGAAGTCCAAGTGGGTTACTAAGGTCCAACTATATCAACAGGTAGCAAAGTTGCTCCAGTTACCATAAATCATCATTTTGCTATTTGACAACTTCAAGTCGAGCCTCATATGCAGGGCTAGCTCAGTACCTAGAACAAGCTCAAAATAGTGAACTCATAAGAAACATTAGTGATAACATCCAACAAAATATTTACAATCTGCAATACCATTATTAAAACTATGAGAGTTTGGCTACGGGATATTAGCAAGCTTTTCAGCTTCTAGAAACCCCGTATAATCCTATAGTGAAGGACTTAATGGAAGAATTTAGAAAGATTGTCAATGTCACCCATTTATGCTCACCATGATGCATTCCCTGAGGCTTAGAGCTTGAATTGAACATAAACAAATGCATATTTATTTTGGCATGGATGCTCATGAAGTGATCTGGAAAGTAAATATGTACATATTGATAAGCTGCATATGTTCCATATTTTTATATGAAAAAATAAACCAACCCTTATACCACAGATATTTCAGTATCACATGGATTTTGTCCTGACAAATGTTGAAAGATATTCACCAGGAATATCACTGGTTAAAAACGGAATGGTATGTGGAAGCGATATGTAGTTATGTAGTGGGAGATTATTAAATATCTAATTATAAATTATTTTCTTATTTAAATGGTTATGTTAAAATTAGTATTTTCTCTACAACACAACTTTTCTACACATTTGTTGTGACCCTTGCCTTCATTATGTAGCAGCAACCCTAATCCTAATGATAATCAGAGACAATTATCTCTACTAGCAGAGTAACTCCTTTCTTTGCCTCCTGGTCTACCAAAATGAGGAGCAGAAACTGCTCAAGAGGTAATTGTAGCTTCAGGTTTGGTAGAATTCTTAAAGTGCCCCCTGATGGAAGCATTTCTCCTTGAAAAGCAGAACCTCTAATTTAGCAGAGCCTGAGTATGTAGAAACAAAAAGCACAAATTGTATAAGTAGGTTATTGGATCAATTCCCAGACCTATGGAGTCTAGTTATTAGAAACACAGCACTGCATATCCATTATTATATATGAGTACATATACCTCATCCTGGAGGACAGTATTCCAACTCTGCAAGGTGTTATCCTCTATCTGATGCCTTAGCTGAGCCATTAACAGGCCATTCAGTTGATTTATTTGATCACCCGGTGCTAAGTTATATGTTAAATTATAGGACTAGTAGATCCTATGATTAGGTGCACATCGCCACACTTCCTTCAGTGTAAAATGGGTCCTTTCATTACAATGTTATGCAGGATCCCCTGTCACAAATCAAGCATTTTGTAAGCTTCAAATTATGATGCCAACAGAAATATTGAGGGCAAGGAAAGGAAACTAAACCCATATATGGAGAAAGTATCAATGCTGTTGAGGACAAATCATTGTATTTTTCGTGGTAGGAAGGTCTGAAGTAATCAACCTGCAATCAAGATGCTGGATGGCCATGGTGAGTAGTCCATGCTTTCCAGCCCATGTATAGCCTCAATTCTTACCATTGTGGCTTTTCCATTTCTAGGCCCATTGTGCAAACACTGGAGTAGCCAAGGACAGAGGCTGGCTGACATGCATAGGACAAGTCAGAGATAAGGTTGTGCAATTGTGATTTGGAGTGCTGAATGTGCCTGCCACACCCGTACTCAAAGGTGTACACCACTAAATTCCTTGATACAATGTAGAGGAAGTAAGCCAAAGAATTAGAAAGATAAGAATGGTGAAATGGGTTTATTGTGTATAACCCACTAACTTGCCAACTATGTCCCCCAAAAGGACCCAAATGACACTTTCTTCACCAAAAATTGAGAAATTATTTGAAGAGGAGAGTATTGTAATATCACTATAGTGGCTGCCCTCTGGGAGGCTAGATAACTGCTGCCACAGAAATAGGCTTCTGAATTTCAATGGGTATCATAGGATCCTGAACCAGTAGAGAACAAGTGACAGAACCTTTGCTGACCTTTTGCAATGGCTAATTGATTATGGTAACCCTAAGACTAAAATAGATGGGCAGCATGCTAAGGTTCTGTTTGGTCTGCATACCAAAAAAAAAAAAAAAAAAAAAAAAAATTAACTCAAGTCTGGTGAACTTAGGTCACCAAAATAGAAAGGCCCTTTCACAGTTCCCAAACCTAGGCCATTGTAAAACCCAGAGCCCACTGAATAAAGGGAAGGCCAAGTACCCTGGAAGTAGGATCCTGTAATACTGTCATAAGTATATACAATAAATATTTCCCCTAGCCTATCAATCTGTGACTATTTAATAGGCCAAGTGTACACAGGAGAATAGAGAAATAGCCAAACATTAAGAGTATCACTGGACACTGATTCTGAGCTGATGCAAATCTCTGCAGTTCAAGAACACATACTACCAAATCAAAGTAGAAATAGAGGCCACTCTACATAGTTCAAGAAGAAAGAAACTTAATAAGGGAATTTAGGTGCTTATAAAATTATTGTAATAGCTAGAGGGTGGAAATCAGAGCGCTGCCACTGTATCATTAAATTCAAGCCACTACTGTTACCACCCACAACTACTTCCTATGCCCATGAAGCTAGGAACTAAACAATAGGATGCTAAACTGGCCTCTGTAATTGCCTTTACATACTCATAAAACTGGTGACCAGACTCTGGAATACTGGGTCCAGCCACAGCTGTCATTCTCTATCCATGACCTTGCCAACAGCAATAGTTGCAGAAAGATGTCTTCCATCTCACTTCCACCTCACAAATATAAGACAAGTCTATCTAATTGACAGAAACTAATTTGCTATCAAAACCCTAACTATAATTAGAAGGGTAGAATGGAGGGTTAGGTTGGTCAATTCACAATATTTGCTACATTTATTAAGGGTTTATGTACCTCTATTCATAAATGCAATTAGTCTGTTTTTCTGAGTTATCTTTGTCAGGTTTGTGTTAAGGTTATACTACTTTATAAGAATAATTGAATATCTGTATACATTTCTGTGTGTGCCTGGGTTAGTTTGTAGAGCATAGGAGATACCTATCCTTAGAAGTTGTTTAGGAAATATTTAACAATCTTTTCCATTTGTTTTTATACTTAATTTTTTATTTTTTAAAAAAACAATTGTTTCATATCTGTTGAGAAAAATAATAAAACAAGTCGTAGTAACAAACAACCCAATATTCTCAGCATGTTCAATTGGCTCTGTAGGGCAGTTCTCCCCCAAATGGTGACTCACAAGCTAAGCTGCTTTGGGTTTTGGCACTGCTATCTCAATCCAAGACCTCATCTTTTTGCCACAAAAAAGGAAGAGAGAACACAAAAGCAATTAAATCCTCCTGCCAAGTAGTGAATGTCACACTGGTCACATGGCTCTAAAAGAGATGGTAAATGTGATGTTCTATATACTCAGGAAGTAAAGGAGAAATAGATATTGGTGAACACAGTTATCTCTATCATAGTCCACAAAATATTTGCTTCATTCTTCCCACAGGGAAAACTCACTCACCTTTTCTCCAAGGAAGATACCACAAACCCCATTCAGTCACAATTTAAAAGTCCAGAATCCCCAGGTGATTAACGGTACTCTCCATCAGGTCAAATTGTGATTCCCATTGGTCCTGAGACCTATAAACTAAAAAGATAGGTCATCTGTCCCCCACTCACCCAATATGCAATGGTGAAACAAGGATGGAGTAACCACAATGAACACTCTCCTTCACAGAGGCAAATTGTAGCAGGCATTGTGAATATCTCTTATCCAGGGAGGTTAGAGAGATTCATTTATTAGGTCTTGATTCTTTTCTCTGTAATAGTTCTCTTGTTCATTGTTCTCTGTGGACCCATGATTCACTCTCTTGGTAAGTTCTTCCTTTTCCATTATCTTCCTCAGCTGTAACTAAATTGAGCATTATGGAATATATGTCCTCTTCTGGGGTATCTATTTCTCTCAGCTTGCTTCTTGCCTACAGAATTTTGATGGACTAAGGATTGTTTTAAGTCTGATGGCCTACTTTGTGTCTCATGGCCAAAATTGTTTTAATCCTGGTAACCCAAAGATTATTTTAAGTCTTTGTCACAGGCTTTCTTAGTTTAGGCTCATGATTTAACAGTTCAATTGTCTCAAAAACTTAATAGGCTTGGTTTCAGTCAGCTCCATGTGCAAATGACCACACCAAGAATTCTTTTGCAGGCAAAACTCTCAGATCTGTAGCCCATTTTTCATTTGTTTGCTTTCTTGCCCCTCCCATATCTTCCTGTACCTTCAATGTGGATTAACCTGAGACTGTTAGTCTTCTATGAGAAGACTATAACCTTAAGATAATCTTTGCCTGGAGTAATTTTATTTAACTAAAAGGTTTTACAGGGTGTCACACCATTAGTCTAAATTTTTCCTGAAAGCTCTCTAAATCTTTTTTTTTTTTTTCAGTTTGAAGTTGAAACTCAGTTGGTTTTCTCAAACACACAAGGTCTGAAATTTCTGTATTCTCTATTCTCCTTTATTTATGTATGCAAACCAGCTAATTCTTTCTGATCTCACCTTATTCTTGTACTGTCTTGCCAATCAAAGCCAGCAGCAATCAACAAGCACTACTATCACTCCTATTAACACTACTAACATTTTGTTTTCCAGGCTCTTTTCTACTAACACTTTTTTCACAATTTTTTCTTCTAGAGTTACAATTTCTTAATTTTATGTGTTGAGTTCATTGCAGGTGACTGTTATACCAAATTTTTGCCACTGCAAAATCCTGCCACAAAACCACTTAGCCAATGTCACATTTCAGGGTTTTGTTAAAATACTCCACTTTCAGTATCAATTTCTGAATTAATCAGAATAGGCTAAGCTACCCTATGGTAACAAACAGTCCTACAATCTCAGTGGTTTAACACAACAAAAGCATGTTTCTTACTCATACGAATTACACTGTGCATTCAGGCAACTGTCCTGAGTGTCTGCCCCCTAGATGGTGACTAAGTAATAAGGCTACTTCAAATTTAAAGCTCCAGCATCTCAACACAGGGCCTCCTCCACAGCTGCAACTAGGAAAGAGAGATGCTAAGAGAGTTTCACATTATCAATTAAATGTTGCAACCTGGAAACTAAATACATAATTTCTGTTCACAGACCTTTGGCCAGAACCAGTTATATGACTCTGACTAATTACAAAAGGGCTAGGAATTATAGCTTTCCAGTACTCGTTAAATGGAGGAGAACCAGATACTTGTTGAACTCTAGTGTTTATACCTCACATACTACTGGATGTAGTATAGCTTGTAGTTAAAGAGTACACCTGGAGTCACAAACTAAATTTTAGCCCTAGCTCTTCCATTTGCTACCTGACAAATGGTTTAAACCCTGAGCCATGGTTTAAAGTGTGAGTAATAATATGCTTGTAAAATGCTTAACACAGTTCCTGGCACACAAGAAATATTTAATTATTTGAAATGATGTGTGGTACAGAAAAACATTGTGACTCGCTAAGCTGTGATCATGACCAGTGAGAAAGCTACCTCAGATAATCTTATGGACATCATGGCAGCACCACTTGTAACATATACATTATGACAGTTCTCAATCATTTACTAAGTCTTTAACAGACTGGAAAAATATTGACACTGTTATAGTCTCCATGGTAAATTAAAGTGAAGACTGTGATGATAGCAATGTGCTGACAGGAAGAAAATTACTGTGACAGAGGCTATTTTATTTGCTAAAATGTCATAAATGTTGTGGAACAATGACCATTTTCTATAATCAGGACTTACTTCAAAATTACATGCTGAAATAGAAATCTGAAAAGGAAACACACAGGAAGAACAAGTAAATGACCCTGAAGAGCCTCTCAAAAGAGCTCTGTGTAACATCCATTTATTTGGTTTCTGCAAATGCTATTACAAAATCTCCTGATAAGTAATTGTACCCTAAGCTATTACAAAACCTGATAAGTAATTTTACCCTATCTTTATCTGTCATCAATGAGGATTTTTGAATAAATAAAATTTTATAATTTATGTTATTGAATGATGATTAGGTCCTTTTGATGAAGGAAGTGTATGTTACAAGTAAGTTTTTGTAAGAGAACTCCTAAATTAAATGTATTTATTATGTTTATGACCCTAAATACCAAGGGCTTATGCAATGTGTTATTTTTTCTACTTTTATGTAATGTGTTTATTATAAGTTTAAAACATAATAAATGATAATGTTTGAAATGTATTCTTCAACTGATATATCCGTATTAAACAAAAGGTTTTCAAATTTGTGCATTTTTTCATTCTGTAATCGAATGTTCTTCCAGAATTATAAAATTAATATGTATTCACTGCAAGCAATGGAATGGAATAATATAATGATCTTCTTAAAAAAGAAATAAAATTTCACATACACATAAACCTGGTCCTTCCTCAGCTCCAAACTCCAGATAACCTACTCTGTGTTATCGTACACTTTTCTCAATATTCATTGAGTGTGTGCATTTCACTTACCAATACATCATGAATATCCTTCTAGTAATTAATATAGTTATAACTCATTCTTTCTCTAATTGCTGAATAAAATAGTCTATTATGAATGTAGCACAATTTATTCAAGCATCCAGCTATTGGTGTACATACAATTAGTTTCCAGTATTTTGCCATTATAGACAATTCTTCAGATAAGCATTCTTATGCTAATAGAGTACATCAATAAAACATATGCAGTTCTCATTGAGAGAGTAAGTGAAAGTAAAAGACAGTTACATTTCTCTTGGTACCAAATCTGGAATAACGTAATTTAGAAACCTGCTTATAGAGAATATCTTGGAAAGGACCCTAGGTGTGGGGTCATAGGGCAATTAAATCTTACTTTACAGATTTTCCCTACCATTTGTTTATCTAAAACATATGCTATCCTTGTAGTCAGAAAAGTAAAATAAGTAAACGATTTTGAAGCTATGAAGAAATTATTCCTTCTGCAAGTGATTCACAAAGTAATGATGTAGATAGTATGGACATGGGAGGTTGTCAAATATGCTGTTGTTTTTTGTTAAATGATTTTCAAACAGTTTATTTAAATTGTATAAATAGGGGACCTTTAGGAATCAGTTTCCTGGGGGTGCCATAACAAAATAACACAAACTAAGTAGCTTAAAACAAGATAAATTTATTTTCTCACAATTATGAAAGCTAGAAGTCAAAAATCAAGGTTTTGGCAGGTCCATGCTCTCTCTGAAGGCTCTAGGGGGAGAATTCTTGCCTCTTCTGGCTTCTAGTGGTTGCTGCTCCTTGGCTGGCAGATACATGACTCCAAACCCTGCTTCAGTCTTCACATGGCCATCTCCTCATACGTCTGTGTCTTCCCATGGCATTCTTCTCTCTTTCTCTCTGTCTCTTCTTCCAGTATTGGATTAGGGCCCACCCTAATTCAGTGTGATCTCATCTTAAGTTTGATTACATCTGCAAAGACCTGACTTTCACATAAGAGCACATTCATGGGTAACAGAGATTAGGATTTCAACGTATCATTTGCGGGGACACATTCAACTCACAACAAGCAGGATAAAAGTCTGAAAGTTTACAGACCTAAATGTTAATAACAAATATTTCTGGGTGAAGAAATTACTGATAATATATAGGTCCTCCTTTATAATTTTCAGCATCTTATTTGATTTTTAGGGGACATTTATAAAATCAGAATAAAAATTGAAGTGGAAACTGGCCTATCCTATTTTGTTAAACACGCACACGTGACTTATCTTTCAGTGAGAATGGAATTCTTCATGGAGCTGGAGAGTAGAGTCCTGCATATGTACTTGATGTCGAGAGTTGCCTGACTTGCTTAGAGTGTGTTTCTCTTTTCATCTCACTCTTTGGGTCACAGTATTATAATCAGAGAAAAAATAAGCTTAAAATGACATATCTCATTGTGTTACACATCACAACCTGTCACATATGAACACATACACATACATCCTTGTCTTCAGTTAAGAATGGAATTTTCCCTGGCTAAACAGTGCAGCCCATAAATCCACTATCTCTACTTGCCCAAATACCCTGGGTGTATTTTCCTTGTCATCTCCCTGTATAGATGACTAACTCTAGTCAGCAGCTGATACTGGTATGTCTATGTTTTCCAACGAGAGAGCTATGGATACAGACAGTCCTGCATTCTGATTTAAGCTTTCCCACTTCCCAGATGTGTGACCTGGGGCCCAAAAATGCCCTTTTCCTTTCCCTACTGTCAACATGGTGTTTGGTCTTTTTCTAATTTTTATATCCAAATAGGCAAAAAATCAATTCTCAGTACTATTTATATTTGAATTTACTTAATTGTTTTGTTTATTGTTTGTTTACCTAGTCATTGGTCATTTCTAGTTTGTTTGTGGATATGTCACTTCCACTCAAATTTTATTGGCCAAAGCTAGTCCATGGCAATACCCAAATCCAAGGGAGATGGGAAGAGCTAGCCTACCACACACCTAGAGTAGAAACTAGAAATATTACGCAAACAATATTGACTACCACAGATAGATTCCCAGAAGTGGAATTGTTTGGTAAATGATAAGTATATTTTAATTTTTCATAAGTACAATTTTCAATATTCCAAAGGAATATAGTCAAATTTTAGTAAAAAATGTGCAAGAGTATCTATTTCCAACAGCTTGATGGCATTTTTTTTTTCTACAAAATGAGCACACCTATGGAACCAACATCCAGATCTAGATCTATAACATCATCCCCACCCCAGAAGCCTCCTCCATACTGCTCAGTCATCGGCATCATGATATAAACCACTATTCTAACTATTCTGACTTTTATTACCATAGATGAGTTTTGACTATTTTTAAATGTTGTATAAATGGGATAATATGTGCATATTCTTTGTATCTAGCTTCTTCTGCTCAATATTCTTTTTGTGAAATGTATCCTTGTTATTTGTAATTGTGGTTTACTCTTTTCCATTGTTGCTAAAATCCCATTGTATGAATATAACACAATTTATTCATTCTGTTGTTGATGGACATTTGGGTTATTTACTGGTTTTGTCTATTACAATAATGTTGCTATCAATGTTCTCATGCATTTCTCTTGGTACACATATATAGGCATTTCTATTGTACTTATATACTTAGAATTGCTGGGTAACACCATAAGCTCTAAGATATACAGCCCATAATTTTCCAAAGTAGTTGTAACAATTAACATGCCCTCCAACAATATATTAGAATTCTTACATTCCACATCATTGATGACACCTGTCTGCTTGCTTTTTTTTTAAATTAACATTTGTGATGGATATATAGCATTATCAGATACTGATTTTAATTTATATTTACTCAACTAATAAAATTGAGCACCTTTTTATTGTTGCATTGACCATTTGGATATCCTGTTTTTGATCTGGCTGTTCAAGACTTGTCATTTTAAAACAACAATTGAGTTGCTTTTTATTTATTGATTTATAGTTCTTTGTGTATTCTGAATACAAGTCATTTCTCAGATATAAGTATTGCAAATATTTTCTCCCACTCTGTGACTTGTCTTTTAACTCCCTTAATAGTGTATTAATTTTAATGAAGTCGAATTTATTTTATTTTTGTCTAGAGTTAGTGCTTTTTGTGTCCTTTTAAAGGAATGCTTGATTACATCAAGACCATTAAGGCATTTTCCTATGTTATCTCCAGTAACTTTTATTTGTTTCACCTTTGACATTTACTCTACAATTCATTTGGAATTAAATGTCGTATGCAGTTTGAAATAGGTGCAAAGGTTCATTTGGATCCATTTGGATACCCACTTGATCAAGATCTACTTATTAAAATGACCATTCTTTTCCCCACTGCATTGTTACAAATTCTTTGTCATAAAGAGAATATGTATAGTTCTCTTTTCAGACTATTCTAGTCCATTGTGTCGTTTTTCTATATTCATAACAACAATATATTGGTTTGACTATTGTGGCTTTGTAAAATATCTTGATTTCTGTAAATCATTAAACTTTGTTTTTCTTCAATATTTTCAATGCTACTCTTGACATTTGCAATTCTATTTAAGATTTAGAATTCATTTGCCAATTTCCTTGAAAAATAAGCCTACTGGAATTATTATTTTGAATCAGAGATCAAATTAGGAAAAAATAATATCTTTAAAATATAAAGTCTTCCAATTCACAATCAATGTATAATTCTCTATTTAAGTCTGTGTTAATTACTTTCGATGTTTTGAAGTTTTCTGTGTAAAGATCTTGGACATATTTTGCTAATTTTAATCCTCAATATTTGATTATTCTGAAACTAATGCAAATGGTATTGCTTTTTATTGTACTTTCTGCTTTCTACTAATATATAGAAATCCAATTAATTTTTGTATACTGACCTTATATCTGGCAAACTTGAAAAATTTACTTATTATTTCTAAGTTATTTGTAAATACTTTTGAAATTTCTAAACATAATTACGTCATCTGTGAATAATGAAAGATTTACTTCTTCTTTTCCAGTCTTTGTGAAGTTGGTTCATCTTTCTTACCTTATTTTACTGGCTAAAATATGCAGTGATTAGAAATGGTGATGCAGACAAAGCAGGTCTATTTCTGATCTCAGGAGGAAAGCTTTCAGTATTTCACCATTAATATGCCATGTATTGATGTATTGTAGTTTTTGAAGATTCTCTATCAAATTAAGAAACTTTCCTTCTATTCCTAGTTTTCTAAAATTTTTCATATGAACGAGTGTTGAGTTTTATCAAAGGCTTTTTTGCCTCTATTATAATAATCATATATTCTTTTTTCTGTTAATGTGATGAATTATATTATTGCTTTATAAGTGTTAAACCATTCTTTCATTCCTGGAATAAATTCAACTTGGTTGTGATGTATTAACCTTATAAATCCCTGGACTAAATTTGTTAATATTTTATGTAAGATTTTTGCATCTATATTCACAAGAGATATTAGTCTATGGTTTTCCTTTCTTATAAGGTGCTTCATAGATTTTTAGTATCAAGGTTATAATAGCATCACAAAACAAGTATGGAAATGTGTCGCTCCCTCTTTTTCTAGTTTCTGGAAGAGTTCATGTAAGATTGGTATTATTTTTTTCCTGTAAATATTAGGGAGATTCACTATGAAAGCACCTGGATTCAGTATTTTCTTTGCAGAATGATATTTACTATGGGATCTATTTCATTAATGTTTATGAGATTATTTGGATTTTGTATATCTTCTTGAAATCAGTTTTGGTAAAATGTATTTCAAGTAATGTGTGCATTTTATGCAAATTATCAGATTTGTTGTTCATTATATCTTCTCATCTTTTCAATATTTATAGATTCTGTACTGATGTCCCTTTTCCATTATTGATACTTACAATTTATGCCTTCGGTTTTTCTTCATTGATATTAATACAGATTTATCAATTTAATTATTCTTCTCAAAGAAACAACTTTTGGCTTTGTTGATCTTCTTTATGGTCTCTGTTGTACTTCTTTGGTTTCAGCTCTTACTATTTCTCTCCTTTCTTGGAATTTAACTGGTTGTCTGTTTAACCCTTTTGGTGTGAGTGTTTACATAATTTTGCATTTCTTCTTTTCTAATGTATGCATATAAGGTTTAAAGCTCTAAATACAAGTTGTGATGTCATACTTTTATTGTAATTCAGCACAAAATATTTTATAATTTCCATTTTGAGTCCTTCTTTGACTTGGTTTATTTAGAAATATATTGCTTAATTTTCCAATATTTGGGGATTTCTATCTTTTTGATATTATTTCTGACTTAATTCCACTGTAGTCAAAACATATTCTGTGAATTCAGCCAATCAAAATTTATTGAGACTTGCTTTGTGGCCCAACACATGGTCAGTTTTGATAAATAACTTATGTACACTTGAATGTGCATTCTACATTTATTGCATGCAGTGTCCTAAATATGTTAGCTAGGACCCACCTGTTAGTCTTCTTATTCATTCTTCCACATTCACACTTTTCTTTATCTGATTCTTTTACCAGTTACTGGAGGAAATGTGCCAAATTTTTCTACCATACTTGTAGGTTTATCTATTTATATTTAGAGTTCTGTCAGTTTTCACTTTTTGTATTTTTGATCTACTTCATATATGCATACCAATTAAGTTTTTTTTAAAAAAAAACTTGTTAAATTGATCCTTTAATCATTGTGAAATGTCTCACTAATATGTCTCACAATGCTTCCTGTCTTGAAGTCTGATTTGTCTGATACCGCTATAACTACAGCAGCTTTACTTTGGTTCATGTTTGTATGGTATATCTTTTTTTATTACGTTTACTTTCAAATACTCTGTTTTATTTAAAGTATGTCTCTTATAAGCAGCATATAGTTGTAATTGGTATTTTTATCCAGTCTGACAATCTTCATTTTTTAGTTAAAGTACTTAATCTATTCATATTTAATGTGATTCCTTGAATTGCTTTGCTTCCATCTCCAATTTTACTATTTGCTTTCTATTTGCTCCCTCTTCTTTATTCATTTTTCAACTTTACTGCCTTCTTTTTAATTAATCAAGTTGTTTTTCATTTCGTTTTAACACTTCTATACCTTGTCTGTGATATATTGTTTATCAATAGTTTAGTTACCACGATTACACCATTCCTCCTTGGCTTATGAAAATCTATGTTGAGGCTACAGAGAAAAGGGAACACTTACGTACCTTTAGTAGGAATGTAAATTAGTTCAGTCACTGTGGACAGCAGTCTGGCGATTTCTCAAAGAACTTAAAACAGAACTACCATTCGACTCAGCAGTCCTACGGGGTATATACCCAAAGGAAAATAAATAATTCTATCAAAAATACACATGCACTCATATGTTCATCATTGCAGTATTCACAAGAGCAAAGACATAGAAACAACCCAGGTGCCCATCAATGATAGACTGAATAAAGAAAATGTGGTACATATACACCATGGAATACTACACAGCCATAAAAGAATGAAAGCATGTCCTTGGCAGCAACATGGTTGGAGCTGGAAGCCATAATCCCAAGTGAATTAATGCAGGAACAGAAAACAAAAATGGGAGTTAAATATCAAAGACACATGGACATAAATATGGGAACAACAGACACCGGATTATTAGGGGGTAGAGGGGGGATGGGCTGAAAAACTACCTACCAGTTACTATGCTCACTATCTGGGTGATGGGATCCATACCTCAAACCTCAGCATCACACAGTATTACCATGTAACAAACTATGTACCCCATGTATCTAAACTAAAAGTTAAAATTTTTAAAAATCAAAAATAAATGTTCACATTTCAACTAAAAAATAAATAAAAATAAAACCTATCTTAAGATAGTGCTTTTACTACTTCCCATATTGGGTAAGAACCTTAAAATACTTCAATTCCATTTATAGTCTCCTACCTTTTGTGCCGTAATCATGTATTTTAATTGCACATATATTTTAAATCCCAAAAGATATTATTGCTGTTGTTTTAAATAGCTAATATTAATATAGATTTACTCATATTAATCTTTTCTAGTGTTCTTTATTCCTTCTTGAATTGCTTTGCTTCCACCTGTAATCACTTCCCTTTTGCCTAAATAACTCCCTTTAGTATTTATTTTAGTGCACATCTTATAAATTCTCTCAACTTTTGTTTATCTTAAAACACATTTGATTCACTTTCATTTTGAAAGAATGTTTACTAGGTTGGCATTAATTTTTTCCAGCACTTGAAGATGTCACAACTTTGACTTCTTTCACTATTTCTGTTGAAAAATTTATTTGTCAAGCTTACTGTTGCCCCTTTAAGGATAATGGACCTATGTTGTCTACTTACTCTTAAAATTTTATCTTTGTTTCTGATATCCATCATCTTCACTTTGATGTACCCAAGTCTGGTTTTCTTTCTCACTACATTAGTTTTCTATTGTCATAACAAGTTTCTACAAATTTAGTGACTTAAAACAATGCAAATGTATTATCTTACTATTTCATAGGCCAGAAGTCCAGAAAATGTCCTACTGGGCTAAAATTAAGGTATCAGCAGGGATAAGTTCCTTTCCGTAGGCTCTAAAGGAAAGTTCATTTCCTTGCTTATTCAGATTGCTAACAGAACTCAGTTCTTTGCACTTGTATGACTGAATTCCCAGTCTTCTCACTGGGTATAAGTATCAGCATTTCCTTCTTCCAGAGGTCACCTGCATTCCCTGACTCATGGCCCCCTTCTTCCTTCTTTAAAGCCAGCAATGGTTGATCAAATTCTTCTCATGCGACGTCTTTCCTTAACCAATACTGCTACCTTCCTTGTCCATGTTTAAGGGCACATCTTAACTAATCCAGGATAATCTCCTTATCTGAAAGTCATCTAATTAACAACCTTAATTCCATCTGAAACCTTAAATCCCCTTTGCTATGTAACATAACATATTCACAGATTCTTTGAATTAGGGTCATTACGCTCCTTCATAGTTACATAACCTTTTGAACATGTAGCTTGATGCCTCCCCTCAATTTGTGGAAAATCCTCAGCAAGTATTTGTTTATTAAATATTGCTTTTGCCATTATCCTCAGCAAACTAATGCAAGAACAGAAAACCAAACACCGCATGTTTTCACTTATAAGTGTGATCTGAACAATGAGAACACATGGACACAGGGAGGGGAACAACACTCATTGGAGCCTGTCGGAGGAGGACAGTACGGGGAGAGCATTAGGGAAAAGAGCTAATGCATGCTGGGCTTAATACCTAGGTGAAGAGTTTACCTGTGTAACAAACTTGCACATCCTGCACATGTACCCTGGAACTTAAAAAACAAATAAAAATAAAAAATAAAATAATGTTTTAAAAAATTCAAAAGAAAAAAAAAAATATATATATATATTGCTTTTGCCCTCTTTTCTCTCTGTTCTCTTACCAGATTCCAATTCCACATATGTCATACCTTTTTATCATGTTGTCTATGTTTCTTATTCTCTTTTCTTTATCATTTTCATCATGTTATCTATGTTTCTTATTCTCTTTTCTTTATCCTTCCATCTTTTTCTCTACTGATCTAGTCAAGCAGAAATTTCATGCAGAATGTTGATCACACTTCTCTGTAGCTGTGTCTTAATCTGCTCAGGCTGCTATGACAAATTATTATAGGCTGGATGGCTTTAAAAAGAAATTTATTTCTCAAACAGCTAGAGGCTGGGAAGTAGAAAATCAAGGTGCCAGTATGGTCAGGTCCTAGTGGAGGCCCTCTTTCTGGTTTACAGGCAGCCGTCTTCTTAGATCTCCACATAGTGGAGAGAGAGAGAGAATCTCTCTTATGTCTCTTACAAATCTACTATTTCCATTCATGAGGGCTCCACCTTCATGAACTAATGACCTGCCAAACACTCTGTCTTCTAATATTATCTTTTTAGGGGTTAGGATTTCAATATATGAATTTTGGAGCAACATAAACATTCAGTCCATAACAGCCTCTTTTCCCCTGGAGACCTTGGACATTCAAGTCCCAGCCACTTGGTAGGTGTGACCTTCGGTTTTGGTCTTCCTGGCCCAGTAAGAGTGCTATAATCTCTAATTGCTGCTTTCTGTTTGGCCTTTATATCAAACACTCTGTGAATTGGACAATTCTTCCAGGGGAGAAAGCAGCAGCAAATACAAAACTCATCTCAATGTTTTTCCCTTCACTATAACCTATCCTGCCATGTCCTATCTGCCTTGGTTGGTCTCTAGTGTCTTCAAACAGCTTTGTAAAATATTTGTCAAGCATTTATAATTATTGTCAATAGTTGAGCTAGTTTGATATTAGCTGCTCCATTCTAGCTGAAAGTAAAAGCCCAACACATAACTTTCAAGCTATAATTTTTATATTCTAAAACATATCTCTGCCTTAGAGGCACCTCTGCAGGGAAGAAAAGAGATGGCTTCTGGCCTTAACGTGATGTCTAGAGTTTGGATCAGTCCATAGTATGAAAGCAGGAAAAGCATGAAAGATCCATAAGCAGCCGAAGTGCCTTCCCTACAGTTTGGTTAACAAGTCCTTCTTCTACTTGTTACTCTCACCTCACTAAGGTCCAACCGCTTGGAGATGAGACAAAATGGCTACTTCACAATGACCCATTATCACTCTTTAAAAATTTTCTGGCAATTTGATATATAATTTTGTTTTTATTATTTTATTTTATTTTTGAGACGGAGTCTCATTCTGTCGCCCAGGCTGGAGTGCAGTGGCGTGATCTCAGCTCACTGCAAGCTCTACCTCCCAGGTTGACAGGTTCATGCTATTCTCCTTCCTCAGCCTTCCAAGTAGCTGGAACTGCAGGCGCCCACCACCACGCCCGCCTAATTTTTTGTTTCCGTATTTTTAGTAGGGACGGGGTTTCACCATGTTAGCCAGGATGGTCTCGATCTTCTGACCTCGAGATCTGCCCGCCTTGGCCTCCCAAAATGCTGGGATTACAGGCGTGAGCCACCGTGCCCGGCCAATTTGGTATACAATTTTAAATGGCATTTACCTGACTACTAAAGAGGTTAGGATACTTTTCCTATGTTTATTGGTCATTTGGATTTCATACACACACAAAATTCAAAGTCATGTATTTCTTACCACGTCTCTGACTTATATACTATACCTTACATTATGAAACATCTTTTTACTGACTACTGCTCTTTAGGAATTGCTATTTTAACCCTGTAAATAGTGTTAACTTTCAAACAGTCCAGGTTCTAGACCTTCTAGTTACAGCATAATTCAAATCTCATAACAACCTTGTGAGGTAGGTGATCCACTCCACTTTTAAAAGGAGGAAACAGGCCTAGAGAGTTTAGGTAACTTACACAAGGTCAAACAACTAGTACGTGGAATAATAAGAATTCATATTTGTACTAGTTGAATTAAAAGTTAGGCTATCCAGTTCTTGTAGTGAAAATAGAAGCAAACTGTGGATAAAACACGCAAATATGTTGTTGCCAATGCCTGTCTCCTGTGATCCAGTGAGGAATAAAGTGGAAGATTCTCAACTAAAGAGAAATTATGAGTTAAAATGTCTCAACATTCTTCAGAGTATAAAGTGCACTGATAGAGGAGAAGGATGGAAAAAATTATTTCAAGAGCCTAAGGGTACCCCCAAAGAAACCTAGCCATCCAGAAAATTGTGTCTAGTCAAAGAAGGAATAGTGCATTTTAAAGTATGTGTCAGAGGTTATAATAACACCAACACAAAGTAGTGATATGAATTGTTTCCAGGCTGTTTAAAAAATTAAAACCTTAGGCCTTCTATCTTATGAAGCCATCTAAGTACTGATTTTTATGAAAATTAGCAAACATTCAAGATTTAAGCTATCCAATCACATGGAGAACCACCAGATATCCACAGTCTGATGAACCTTAATTACATCAAAGGTGGTCAGACATTCAGAGACTGGGTTGCTCAGGCATAGTAGTCGGCCTTAAAAATCATGTAGCTAAAAGCCAACCACATGCTTTCATTTCAAAACTATTGGTGCCTCAATTCAGAATGTTGTATCATCATCAACTTGCATCAACCAGCATTATATCTAAGCCCTACGGGTTTCACACATTTTAGGGGATAATCTGGTGTGGTGATTAAAGGGGCAAAATCTCATTACAATACCACATTTTTTTTTTGGCAGGGTCCCTACTAAAGGACAGAGCTCATTTCCAAATCACAGTAATTTTAAAACTAGTTTTTGTTTTTGTTTTTTTTACAGACTGGGAAAGTAGCTAAATAAGACAGATTATTTTGCTCTTACATTATAAAGCCTGACTATAGGCAAGTGAGGGCTGGTATGCTGATACGATGAAGGCATCAAGTTATTCCATTGTGTGATTACATTACAATTTACTTATTCAGTCTTCCATTATGGACATGTGGGCTATTTCCAGTTAAGAGCTATTGCGAACATTCTTTTACACATCTATTAGTGCAGCTATTTGGGTTTCTTTAGGCCAATAGGTCTCACCTGGGAAGGGTTGATTTTTCACAGTGATTGGGGAGTACAACTGCCATTCAGAGGGTTAGGACCAGGGATGTTAAACACCCTAAAATGTTTGGTACTTTCCAGCACAAGGAAAAATCATTTCCCCATGAAATGTTAGTATCACCCTCCACTTTGAAAAACACTATTCTTGGAGATACACACACACATGCACACACAAAATTTGTGGATCATAGCATATGCATGTGTTCCATTTAACAATTAGTTGAAACAATTTACATTCCCACTAGCTGTTTATTGGTTCATGTCCTTTTTATTGCCAAACTAACACGTATAGTATATAATGATTCTTTATTCAATTGCTTTTGTCCCTTTGAAGTTCTTGGGGGATGATCTCTAGATGATGCTGCTGAAACAATCCTTGCTGTAGATAAAGTGGAGCACTTTTTCCATGACTCCCAGGATCAATATGACATCACTCAAGAGGTGTCACAGAACATAATGATGCCTCTGATGAAGAGGTTCAAGATCCTAATGGAGATAGCAAAGAACTAGATGAGTCAAATTAAGAAGTAAGAAGAGAAGTAGGAGGAGGATAACCAAACAGGATCCAAACCAAGAGAATGCAATTCACAGTTATCATGGTGTATGCATCCTTAAGGCTAATCTATATTGAAAATAGTCTAAATACCTCTACTATTTTACTTAGAACATTTTTTTTTCTTGCTAGAGTTATGGATTTTAATTTTAATAATGGACTTAAAATAATTTTGTTTTTTAAAGAAATGTAATAATATCCTTTTCTGTTACATGTCAGTTGCAGAAAATTCTCTAAAGTATGTTCACTCATTGTAAGATATTTTGGTTCTGACATCTTGATGTCATGTAGCTATTTGGGGAGTATCTCATCTTTCTCTTAAATTAATATTTTCGACTGAAGAGCCCCCCCATTAGATTAACACTCTTGACCTCTCCTCCCATCCCTTAATTGCTCCTCGCCACAGGAGGAATAATGAAACGGATGACTTTGGGGTAATGATCTCAGCACACACAGCTTAGCCTCATCCTCTGGTTTCTGTGATCTCTGCCAGCTGCCAATGGTACATTCTGCTCTATTCTTTCAACTACATGCTGAAACTGGTGGGACAGACTCTCCTCTTGTGAGGTAAAATGTAAGTTAGGAGGTACATTGGGTCCAATTCATGTATACCAACTAGACTATTTGCCTATTATATCTACTGAGAAAGTTGAATTTATAATTTTTAAAAGGTCCTGAAAGAGAACTCTCCAGGCTCCAATGGTTTCACTGGAGACCTCTACCAATTTTTCTTTAGATAACAATTCTACACAATCTCTTCCAGAAAATAAAAGAGTAAATTGCTTAATTCGGTTCAAGAAGGCACTGTCACTCTAATGCCACCACCAGACAGACAGTACAAAAAAAGAAAATTGGCCAGGCATGGTGGCTCATGCCTGTAATCCCAGCTTACAATGAGGCCGAGGAGGGCGGATCACCTGTGGTCAGGAGTTTAAGACCAGTCTGGCCAACATGGTGAAACCCTGTCTCTACCAAAAATACAAAAAATTAGCTGGACGTGGTGGTAGGCACCTGTAATCCCAGCTACTTGGGAGGTTGAAACAGGAGAATCCTTTGAACCTGAGAGGTGGAGGTTGCAGTGAGCCAAGATCGTGCCAATGCACTCCAGCC
>NC_045445.1:47694610-47777848 GCF_002776525.5 Piliocolobus tephrosceles
TTCCAGAATCTACAAAGAACTCAAACAAATATACAAGAAAAAAACAAACAACCCCATCAAAAAGTGGGGAAAGGATATGAACAGACATTTCTCAAAAGAAGACATTCATACAGCCAACAGACACATGAAAAAATGCTCATCATCACTCGCCATCAGAGAAATGCAAATCAAAACCACAATGAGATACCATCTCACACCAGTTAGAATGGCAATCATTAAAAAATCAGGAAACAACAGGTGTTGGAGAGGATGTGGAGAAATAGGAACACTTTTACACTGTTGGTGGGATTGTAAACTAGTTCAACCATTATGGAAAACAGTATGGCAATTCCTGAAGGACCTAGAACTAGATGTACCATATGACCCAGCCATCCCTCTACTGGATATATACCCAAAGGATTATAAATGATGCTGTTATAAAGACACATGCACAGGTATGTTTATTGTGGCACTATTCACAATAGCAAAGACTTGGAATCAACCCAAATGTCCATCTGTGACAGACTGGATTAAGAAAATGTGGCACATATACACCATGGAATACTATGCAGCCATAAAAAAGGATGAGTTTGCATCCTTTGTAGGGACATGGATGCCGCTGGAAACCATCATTCTTAGCAAACTATCACAAGAACAGAAAACCCAGCACCACATGTTCTCACTCATAGGTGGGAACTGAACAATGAGATCACTTGTACTCAGGAAGGGGAACATCACACACTGGGGCCTATCATGGGGAGCGTGGGGGGGAGGGATTGCATTGGGAGTTATACATGATATAAATGATGAACTGATGGGTGCTGATGAGTTGTTGGGTGCAGCACACCAACATGGCACAAGTATACATATGTAACAAACCTGCATGTTATGCACATGTACCCTAGAACTTAAAGTATAATAAAAAATAAATAAATAAATAAAATAAGAAGGGAGGGAGGGAGAGAGGCAGGCAGGCAGGCATGAATGAGATATAGGCTCTGCCACTGACTCTGGACTGTGAGATGATTCACTAGAGCTAAGATTCAATAACTTTGAATTTCTATAATTTTACAACATTCACAATTGGCTCTTGGCTCCGTTGCCTCAATTTCTTGTGGTATCCAACATTTTTAGAAGAGGCTGCATATGGGGCCAGGAGAGCATGTAATTAAGTAAAACAATGAAGATAGTGTGAGGAAACGAGTGTATCTACCTACTGATCATGAGCTCTCTGCTGAGTCACCATCAATTTCATGAATTTGGGAAAACTGCCCAGTTCTCATCCTTCCACTAATCCCATAACTACGTATCAGGCACCCATAGTCCATCAATTGCACTAGTGGTTTGGATGCAAATAAATAAGATTCTTGAATCCTTGTAAAGCTTAGGGTTTCACTAGGAGAGAGAGACAAACATGTGATCACACAACAAGATCAATGCAAGCACAGAGTATGTGGCAAGGGCCCTTTCCTCCAGTGTAAGGGGAAAGGAAAGGATCCAGGAAGGTGGCCTGAGGAGGACTCGGCTGAGTCTCTGAAGTGGGGGTGCACGCCACACCAGAGAAGCCCCAAGTGGTGAAGGTCAGGAAAACCAAGTAACTCCACGAGGCTGTGACATAAAGTGCCAAGGAAAAGAGGGATGAGAGATGGAGATGGAGAGGCAAGCAAGGACTAGATGAAGATGGATCATATGTGGGAGCAAATAATTGTCCTATGAGTGATGGGAACTACCGAAGGGGCAGGAATAATCAGGATTTCAATCTAGAAAGCTCAATCCATCATCCTTATAGAGAATGGATGCAAGAAGGTAAGGCTAGGAGACCACTGTGAGGCTAGAATAGTATCCAGGAACAAATCCATAAGGATAACAGAGTGAGCTTTTCTCCAGGAACCAAATCCTGAGGACTTGAACCAGAGAAGAGAGTGTGGGATCTCTTGCTGTTCACAGGATAGGAGACATCGTCAATAAATAACAAACTTGTCTCTGAGGAAGATACATTCCTGATTCTTTCGGGGGAAACCGTTGACAATTCTTATCTTCTAACTGTGTTAATGGTCCACTTTCCGGAATCCTAAGAAACACTGGTTATAGAAGTCTGAAAGATGCCTCTCCATTAACTCAGAGTGTCAAATATGTGGCATGAGAGCCATCATCCCCCCACTTCCGCATCCATGGCAGCCATTGCTAGTTTATCCCAGCACTGTTTCTCAGTAAACAGATGTGGCCTGAGAATGTTTGTCAACACAGCACTCCAGGCAGCTACTGTCTATTAATAGGACTTGATGTGCAACACGAGACTTATTTGTTGTGCTTTGTATTACCTCTGACTGCCACATTTTTAAAATAAAGACTTTGATCTTTAAAAAGAAAAAAATAAAAAATAAAGAAAAAGCGGGAATCCTCCCTAACTAATTTTATGAGGCCAGCATCATGCTGATACCAAAACCTGGCAGAGACACAACAAAAAAAGAAAATTTCAGGCCAATATCCCTGATGAACATCAGTGCAAAAATCCGCAGTAAAATACTGGCAAACCGAATCCAGCAGCACATGAAAAAGCTTATCCACCATGATCAAGTCAGCTTCATCCCTGGGGTGCAAGGCTGGTTCAACATATGCAAATCAATAAACGTAATCCATCACATAAACAGAACCAATGACTAAAACCACATGATTATCTCAATAGATGCATAAAAGGCAGTCAAAAAAATTCAACAGCCCTTCATGCTAAAAATGCTCAACAAACTAGGTATTGATGGAATGTATCTCAAAATAATAAGAGCTACTTATGACAAACCCACAGCCAATATCATACTGAATGGGCAAAAACTGAAAGCATTCTCTTTGAAAACAGGCAGAAGACAAGGATGCCCTCTCTCACCACTGCTGCTATTCAACCTAGTATTGGAAGCTCTGGCCAGGGCAATCAGCAAGAGAAAGAAAGAAAGGGTATTCAGTTAGGAAAAGAGGAAGTCAAATTGTCCCTGTTTGCAGATGACATGATTCTATATTTAGAAAACCCCATCATCTCAGCCCAAAATCTCTTAAGCTGATATGCAACTTCAGCAAAGTCTCAGGATACAAAATCAGTGTGCAAAAATCACAAGCACTCCTATACACCAATAACAGACAAACAGAGAGCCAGATCATGAGTGAACTCCCCTTCACCATTGCTACTAAGAGAATAAAATACCTGGGAATACAGCTTACAAGGGTTGTGCAGGACCTATTCAAGGAGAACTACAAACCACTGCTCAAGGAAACAAGAGAGGACACAAACAAATGGAAAAACATTCCATGCTCATGGATAGGAAGAATCAATATCATGAAAATGGCCTTACTGCCCAAAGTAATTTATAGATTCAATGCTATCCCCATCAAGCTATCACTGACTTTCTTCACAGAATTGGAACAAAACTACTTTAAACTTCATATGGAACCGATAAAAGAGCCCTCATAGCCAAGACAATCCTAAGCAAAAAGAACAAAGCTGGAGGCATGACACTACCTGATTTTAAACTATACTGCAAGGCTACAGTATTCAAAACAGCATGGTACTGGTACCAAAACATATATAGACCAAAGAAACAGAACAGAGGCCTCAGAAATACCACCACACATCTACCACCATTTGATCTTTGACAAACCTAACACACACAAGCAATGGGGAAAAGATTCCCTATTTAATAAATGGTATTGGGAAAACTGGCTAGGCATATGCAGAGAACTGAAACTGGACCCCTTCCATACACCTCATACAAAAATCAACTCAAGATGGATTAAAGACTTAAATGTAAGACCTAAAACCATAAAAATCCTAGAAAAAAACCTAGGCAATACCATTCAGGACATAGGCGTGGGCAAAGACTTCATATCTAAAACACCAAAAGCAATGGCAACAAAAGCCAAAATTGACAAATTGGATCTAATTAAACTAAAGAGCTTCTGCACAGCAAAAGAAACTATCATCAAAGTAAACAGACAACCTACAAATGAGAGAAAATTTTTACAATCTATCCATCTGATAAAGGTCTAATATCCAGAATCTACAAAGAACTTAAACAAATTTACAAGATAAAATCAAACAACTACATCAAAAAGTGGGCAAAGGATATGAACAGATACTTCTCAAAAGCAGACATTTATGCGGCCAACAAACATACGAAAAAATGCTCATCATCACTGGCCATCAGAGAAATGCAAATCAAAACCACAATGAGATACCATCTCACACCAGTTAGAATGTCGATCATTAAAAAGTCAGGAAACAATAGGTGCTGGAGAGGATGTGGAGAAATAGGAACACTTTTACACTGTTAGTGGGACTGTAAACTAGTTCAACCCTTGTGGAAGACAGTGTGGCGATACCTCAAGGATCTAGAACCAGAAATACCATTTGACCCAGCAATCCCATTACTGGGTATATACCCAAAGGATTATAAATCATTCTGCTATAAAGATACATGCACACGTATATTTATTGTGGCACTATTCAGAATAGCAAAGACTTGGAACCAACCCAAATGCCCATCAATGGCAGACTGGATAAAGAAAATGTGGCACATATACACTATGGAATACTATGCAACCATAAAAAGGATGAGTTCATGTCCTTTGCAGGGTCATGTCCTTTGCAGGGACATGTTGATGAAAATGGAAACCATCATTCTCAGCAAACTATCACAAGAACAGAAAACCAAACACCACATATTCTCACTCATAAGTGAGAGTTGAACAATGAGAACACATGGACACAGCAAGGGGAACATCACACACTGGGGCCTGTTGCGGGGTAGGGGGCTAGGGGAGGGATAGCATTAGGAGAAATACCTAACATAAGTAATGGGTTAATGGGTGCAGCAAACCACCATGGCACATGTATACATATGTAACAAAACTGCATGTTCTGCACATGTACCCCAGAACTTAAAGTATACTAGAAAGAAAGAAAAAGGAAGGAAGGAAGGAAGGAAGGAAGGAAGGAAGGAAGGAAGGAAGGAAGGAAGACATACAACTTAAGAACATTTGCTCATCAAAACGCACCATTAAGAAAGAGAAAAGGCAGTACATTGATGAGAGTATTTATTTGAAATAAATGTTCTTAACAAAGAATTTGTAAGTAGAATATATGAAGAACTTCTACAAATCCATAAGAAAAGGCAGGCAACCCAGTGGAAAATGGGAAAAGACAAACAGGCAATTCAGAAAAAAATGGCTAATATAAATGACTAGTGAACAAATAAAAGGATTCTCAACCTCATTATTCATCAGGATCAGGGAAATGAAAATTAATGCCATACGGTAATACTTTTACTCTCACATCTGAATAGATAAAATGAAAAATGATAGAAATATAATTTCTTTCTGAAGACATGAACAACTGGAATTGTCATACACTGCTGGTGGAAGTGAAAATTGATACGACTACCTTGGAAATTTACATGGCAATATCTAATATGTATGAATTTATGTGCAACCTATAATACAGCAAATTTTTCTTCTAGGTATTTACCCAACAGAAGTATATGCATATGTTCACCAGAACACATATATATAAGATTGTTCATAGCATTACTATTTATACTAGGCATCAATTTAAAAACTTCCCCATTTATAAAAAGGAAAAAGATTAAATAAATTGTGTTGTATTCACATAATAAAATAGCACACAGCAATGAAAATGAACAATCTATAACTACTCACAAAAGTGGATGAATCTTAATAAAAGAAGTCAGTTACAAAATATTATTATATGGCTCTTTTTATATAAAGCTCAAAAATAGACAAAACTAACCTATGATGATACAAGTCAGGTAAGTGTTCATTCTTAGGAGGCTTAATAATTGGAAGCAGGCATGAGTGGGGATTCTGGGACGTGGCAATGTTCTGTTTTTCATTCTGAGTGCTGTTACATAGATGTGTTCACACTGTGAAAATTCATAGAATTTTATGCTTATAGTTCGTTCACATTTTTTCCTGTAGATTATACTTCAGTAAAAATTAATAAAACAGAAATGAAAACAACAGGCTCATATCAACCCTAGGCCCTTGTAAAATCCAGAAGGCTTCTATACAGCTGTGCTTAAAGAGAGCCTCATCTGCAGCAGCAAGGAAGACTGTGCTGAAAATCAGGGCTGGGAGCTAATTGTAAGGGGGGTAGAGATTCAAAATGGCACTGAATATATTACCTGAAGAGGTCTCCTATGTCAAAATCAGAGACCTCATGGAAAACAGTAACCATGAGACCTTGGATTAGGGAGATTTGCATGGAAGAGACTGAGAATCTTGAACTACCAGATTCCCTTAATCTTCCAGATCAGCAGCAGTTCCCCTACACCTGCCCCTCTGACTTGCTAGAGAAGGGCAACCTCCTCAGACTTGGAGACCCTGAAAATACATTACCAACACAGGAGACTTACATAATGACACATTCAACATCTGCACTGTCATTGCGACCAAACCAATTAGCATTATAGGCAGAGCTGGGAAGTAAAGTCCCTGCTCTTGGAGGAAAGAGGTTATAACCAAAAGAAATGGAAAACCTAGCTCAAATATACTGGCACAAACCCTAGGAACATATGTGGGAGGAGATCTTGAGGCTTTGAATGGGAATCAGGGAGAATAAAGGAGCATTACTGACATGACATGACACACAGCAGAACCATTATACGACTACTCACTCCTAGGAGAAAATGACTGGCTGGTTAACTGCTTGCTATAGAAAGGTGCTAAACCCTTGACTCTGGTTGCTCAGCTGTGGTGCAACCCAGTGTTTATAGCCCACCCGCTCTTGCCAGGTTGCATAGTGGAAGTTGGAGACAGGTAAATTGATGCTACCAGGCTGATATTCCTGCTGTTTGATGTACTGTAAATAATAAATTGTTTTGCTCTGAGCCATTAAATCTTGTTGTCTTCTTTTGGCACCTGTGGAGTGTAGCAAATTGATATGCTTGCTTACTTAATCATTTCATTTGGAGTCTAGCTACTCCATGCCATCCTATATGAATGAGTTTCTGCAAGGATTGGCATAGGAAGCAAGGTGCCAATATAGACAATGACTTTTTGAAAGAGAAAAGGCAGGGGACATAAGGGACAATTCAGGGATGTAAGGAAGCTCCCTGGGAGATAGGAGGGATTGTGTCTGCCCAAATAGTAAATTAAAGGGAAGGTAAACTGTCTGCTTTATGAACATGAGGTGAGTTGATGAATAGACACTGAGTGCAAGAGATCAGATTACAATAAACTATTCAAATGGCATCCTCTTCTACAGAGTAGAGGACAAGGGAAACACCTCTGATTCCTGTCGAAGAGAAAAGCACAACTTTCCCCCATTTGAAAACCATGACTAATATTCCTACAACTGCAATATAACCCCATGCAGAGTAGTAAGATGCACCCAAGAAGAAAAGCAGGGCAATCTAATAAAACTTCTGTCCAAAGAGTGGGGTGCTTTTAGAGATTCAATTGGTGCATCTTATGCCGGAAGAAGAACTGTTATGCTTTACAGAGTGAAGGGTAGCGAGCAGGCCTTCTCACATATGATTCATACAGACTCTTCAGTCAGGGCAGAATCATGTCACAAACCATGGCTTTACTGGTTTCAATTTTTATTTCAGTGACGACATTATGTTGAACCTGGGGAGAATACCAAGGAGGAAGTTGTTCAAAACATGACGGTTGTAGCTGCTCCAGAATGACTGTACCATGGGCATAATGGTAATTTTGATAATGAGCCTTTCATCCAGAGAATGCCTGATAAGTGTTTATGCTCTGCCTCCCTAAAGTGAAAGTGGATGACTAACTTTGTTGTTAGTACCTCGACGCCCTGTGCAGGTGGCTATGATTGTAGGTTGAAAAATGTCTAAGATAAAGACAGACCCATCCTCATCCAAGCAAAATTTCTGTAATCTGAGATAAAATAAAGAACGATGGGAAAAAGAATAAATCCCCTACAAAGGGACCTAGCCATAAATCAATATAGATATGGCTGTAAAACAGAGTGTCTCAAAGAAGAGTTTAATGGGTTGAGCACTGAAGCAACTGGGTGCAGATAGGAGCAATAGGCATAGGGAGAAGGGGCACAAACAGACAGTTGTTTATCCAGTTGAAACTTGAAGTACCTCAGTAGGGACAGATTTCTCCATGGAGATCAATATCTCTTTATAGGAGGAAGTAAGAAGCCATTTCTAGTTAGCTGGATAGAAATATTGGTAGTCTGGGTACACCATTTGTGGGTTCTGTCTTTCTAGGAGGAAGTAAGAAGGCAGTTGGCTACCACAGAATGATAGTCAACTGACTTCTCACTTCCTCATTATAGGCCTTATTATCCTATGGTAGCCAATTGGCTATCATTCCTTCAGCACTTCCACTGCCCAACCCTAAGCCCATGTATCCTGATCTGAAGAAGGGGGACTAAGCGTGAGGTCAAGGTCTTTCTGTCCCCAGTGGGGCCCAGAGGTCATATGCCTCTGCAAGGGTACAATGTGGCATGGGGTAAAGGTAGGAGATGAGATATTTTGTGGCTTGTTTGGATACCAGTGCTTAAATAACTGTCTTATCAGATTATGTTGAGGGGCAAGTGCTACAGTGAATTGGCTGAATTTGGCAATGTAGTGAAATGGGGAAGGGGATTAACTGTAACCATCTGGGTGTGGTCACTTAGACTCCCATTATGCACCACTGCTGTTATTCTTACTGCTTGAGGTATAATTGCTATCGCTGTTTTACATGCATTTACTGTGAGTACTCATAGAGTCTAAGAAGGGGGATTCTCTCACTTGTGAAAAAGAGCGTCTTACAATATGATGATAGTGAAAAGACTACACGAAAACCACCAACTAGACTTTCAGTTCTCTCTTGTATTACACTACAGAAATAATATAGAATTCCAGGAGATGAGAAAGTAATCAAGGCCTTGATGAAGGATTTAAAGACAGTAGGAGTGTTGAAAGCTTTTATTTCTTGACAATGGCCCTAAGTGTCTAGTGAAACAGGTGAATGAGAGGTGGGGGCTTATTGCCAACTGAATTTAGCCATTGTCCCTGTAGCTTCCACACAATTACTATGCTATATCTGGAGAACCTAGATTTTCTTGATGTTTGCCATCAGTGAGCATGCAGACGTATGGAATAAGTATTTTTCCCTTCTTGGATAACTTGATTCCAATATATTGATGATATTGTGCTGGTAAGCCCCAGTAGCAAACAAGTGGTAATGGCTGTTTGCTGACTTGCATGAAAGCCAAGGGGTGGTTCATTACTCCTAATAAAATATAGATACCAACCACCCAAGTCAAATTATTGACAGCCATGTGGGCTAAAGCTCAAATACCAATCTCTAAGATATAAAAGGGAAGGTTGCTTGCATTTTGATTCACCACTACCTAAAAAGAAGCCCAGAAGTTAATTTGACTGTTTGGATATTCGAGACAATATGTGCCTCATCCAGACAGTTTGTTGCACCTTATGTATGTGTTGAGCAGAAAATCTAGCAAATTTCACTGGTTATGGTAATAACAGGTAGGCTAGGGAGGGACATGGGCCTGTAAAACCCCAGGGGTCCCTTGGAACTACAAGTATCTGCTACTGATGACTATCCTGTGTTGAGCTTCTACCAAAGAGAGACTGCTTCCACCTGTATGTGCCCATCAAGTTCCCTTACTAGGCCACCCATCACACTCCATTTGGGAAATAACTAACTGTCCTTCTATTGGGAAGTTGTGGAGAATGAGAACCTTATTCTGGAATGCCAGGTAACATTTTGCCCAGACACCTCCATCTTGGGTTTGTTCATTGAGATGCTTACAACAAAGTCAGAAAGGCACAACAGTCTTCTTTTATTAAATGGAACTATTATATTTAAGAGAGAGGCAAATCTGGTCCCACAACTGTGTCCTCCTTACACAAACAGGTTACATACCTTTAGAGGATTTTGAACCTCCCCTGGCTCATTCACAAGGGAAGCCTTTTGCTATCTGGTGATCACACTTCCAAATCCCCAAGGATGATTGACCTTTGATTACTGATGACTCAGCTGAAGTAAAAGCTAATAGTGTCACTGGGTATTGGCAGTAATTAAACCCCAAGGACAACCCTGGAAGACCTCCTGCAGTGAGGACCAGTCAGCACAATGGGCTGACTTGAATACTGCCATCCTTGTCCTATATAATACTCATAGAGAAATGACGTATTGTATTTTCACTGACACTTGGGTTAGTGTCAGTGAAAACAGCTCATCTGTCTCTTTGAATTCATGGAGAATGACTACTGATATATAAAAGGCATCCTTCTATTGGGCCAGGAACTCTGGAAAGCCATTTCTGCAGCCAGACAGAACATTTATGTAATGTGAATGCTAAAGGAAAGCATCCATACTCAGAAAAGCCTAAATCAAACAATGTGGCCAAATGCTATCTGTATTCATCACAGGACTGGGCAAGTGACCATTCCACCATAATCCAATGGGCTTAAAAGAATTCCATCTGTGTCATCTATCAGTAGGTGACACAACTTTGAGCCTTGACCATGCCTGACGGTCTACTTCCATTCTCTGCTGCCATCTTGTGGCTACTTCTGGTATCTAACAGCCATTGAAATCTATTCCAGTTGGAAGAGCATGCTACCGAACTGAAATTGATTGGACATTTTATAGGAATTGATCCAGATGATGCAAAATTTTGCAGACATTTTGCAGTGGTCTGCAAAATAAAATGTGTTGGAAACCTTAAAAAAGAGAAATCTATTCCAACTATGAAGTTGCCATTCCTGTGTGAGTTGCAGATTCTGGGAATACCACGGTAATACTTGAGTCTGAGTTCTACTATGTTTTTACTACTTACAGTCTTCCAATGCACAGTGTTCAAGGTTAACGAGACCCAACAGTGCACTGATGGGGATGTCATTCGCCGTGCACCCCATGCCCCTTTTCTTGCTCAGGCTGCTGGCATCATCAAGAGGTGGAGTAAATTTTCAAAACCTTGACTGTAAAGTATTTCTAGGCAATCCATGTTGCCAGAATTGTGGACTACACATCATAGTCAGACTGTATGGTTATTATCTAAGGCTTCTCCCTGTAAGAAATATTTATCTTTGAATGGTTGTGTGAATGTCAGGAGAGAAGGGGTCAGAGAACAAGGAGACCAGCCTTCTAGATCAGTGATTCTACACTGACAATCTCCAACCATTCCTCTTTTTTTCACCTTAGACAACAAAGTGAGATAGACTCCAACCTATTGTTCCTGCTATCACCTAGCTTCTGTCATTGGGCATGGGATGTCACAGATCACAAGGATAATGATCCGTTGGTAGAATTTCTGAAACTTGGATTTACTTCTGCAGTGGCTCACTCAAGCAGCAATAGATAATACTAGATAATTGAATAGTCAATAATAGATCACTGAAATTCCTACCATCGTACCATAGCCCACATAACTCCTGGCATAACTGGGTGGGTCTGGGAGCAAGTGGGAAATGGATGGGCAAGCAGACAAGGTACTGACTACTGGATTAGGACCAACAGATTGTGTGGCCATGGAGGGAGAGCAACAACCTCATCACCTGGGAGAAAGTAACAACCTCAGTATATGGGGTCTTTAGACCTTGAAAGGTACAGAAATGGGGGAGCAATCAATGTTCTATGTCCCCTGGGTTCAGTACTACTGCTTGGCAAATATCTCCAAGGTCCATCTAAGTCAAGTGGTAGCCGCAGCTGACTGACTCACATTGAGGTCCATCTTTCTCATCCACATGCTAAAAAGCTGAAAATCTTCCATAGACATGGCTGTCAAACTTGGATCCCTTCATGCATGTACAAACACTCTGACCAGTGCAATTTGGTTTGTGTGTGACTGGTACTAATCCACATGACTCTCCTGATGCACCAGTGGCCTATGCCATGTATGGCTATCAAAACTGTGTCTACTCAATGATGTCACCCATGTGATTTTACCAAATCAATACAAAACTGAGTGTAAGAAGCCTCTTTGGGTTATATACTTGTATGTATTAGACAGGAGGCCACAGAACCTTTCCATTGGGGGTAGTGGTGACATTTTAGCTCATGTATGGCTCCCAGTAATCACCGAAGGTGATGCCACCCATTTTATCCCTTGTTGGAACACTGGGTAAAGAGGGCTGTCCTAGCAAGGGGGTGTTTTGACTCCTGGTTCTATACCCCTGGCATCAGTGTCCATGCCCCAGAGACAATGGTCAGGAACAAATCATTAGCTTTAGCAACCATAGCCAATGAGATGGCACAAACTCTAAAACATCAGCTAATCAGTCTAAACTTTTTTTTGTATAGCTTTTAATGAATAATCGACTGACCTTAGACTACACTCAGGCTCACCAGGGAGTAGTATATATGTTCATCAACATCTTCTTTGTGTTTGTCTTCATTCTATTATTCAGGTAAAGCAGCTCAGCTAATGTATCAGTTCAGGTGCAACACTTTGAGCAGCTAGGGCACTTTCCTCCAGGATCTGAACTAAAAACTGATATTTGATGCTGTGGCCCCCAAATCTAGAGTATATGAATCTGAGAACCAAGGGGTAAAAAATCAGACTGGTTCTTATACGAAGGAGTCTGATTCCATTTTTGAATACTTGAATGCTGAGAGCTTTTCAACCTTAACCCCCCTTCTTCCCCTCCACCCCATATGTCTGGGCAAACTGATAAAAAGTCCTAGGTAATTTCACCTTGGGCACTAGTAGGAGGTTCAAACCATGCAAGTCCATACTTGTGCAATTGGAACCCTCATCCTGACCCCTCTCCCTAACCACAACAAAAACCTGAAGTCAGTCTTCTTTTTCCACTTTCTCAAGCCATTTTCAGATCATCTTGGGAAGCCTGTCCTTCTCTCCTCTGAAAGCATTTATCATGTAAGTAGTAAGTCATACCTACTTGCTTTGTGTAAGATGTTATCAGTCTTGACATCTGAATTAAATTTTAGGTGGGGGTTGTAGGGAGAATTCTTACCCAGCATAATGCCTACATGGTGTAGGTAAATTTCTACCCTGCCTTAAACTCTGCTTATCTTTAAGAAACAGAATGCCTGAGGTCAGAAGTTCGCTTTTGTGACCAAGTGGGCTAAGACGGTGGGATCCAAGATGGAAGCTCAACCTCTGAAGAACCTCTAGGTTCATTTCATTATAGTCTAAATTCCATACTAAATAACACACCCACCAACACCATGACAGTTGACAGTCTTCATAACAACAACTGGAAGAAACCATAGAAGGACAAAACAGAAGGTGGTACTCTGGTTTTCAGAAGTTCTTTGTCCATTACCAGAAAATACATGAATAGACATGAATATTCCTCCCCTTGCCTTTTTTTTTTTTTTTTTTTTTTTGAGATGGAGTCTTGCTCTGTTGCCCAGGCTGGAGTGCAGTGGCACGATCTCAGCGCACTGCAAGCTTCGCCTCCCAGGTTCACGCCATTCTCCTGCCTCAGCCTCCCGAGTAGCTGGGAATACAGGTGCCCGCCACCACACCCGGCTAATTTTTGGTATTTTTTAGTAGAGGCGGAGTTTCACCATGTTAGCCGGGAAGGTCTTCATCTCCTGACCTCATGATCCACCCGCCTCAGCCTCCCAAAGTGCTGGGATTACAGGCGTAAGCCACCTCTCCTGGCCCTCCCCTTGCTTTTAATGCCCAATCCATTCATTAAAGATATCCTATGTCTGTGTTTTCCCAGCTCTCATGAGTGAACTGAGAAGTTGGTTTGTGAGCCACACTCCTGCTTCTCAATTTCATGGCCATAGAACAAGATTGCACTGCTCGAGGCTCACTTTTGGTTTTGTGTATTAGCTTCACAACACTGAATAGGAAAAGATCCAGTTTTGGGGGGAATCAGCTTTACCAGTAACAAGTTGGCTCACACACACAATCACAAAGGCAAAGTCCTGTGATAGGCTTTCTATAAGATGGAGAATGAAAGATCCCACTGGCATGGGTCCCAGAGAAGCCAGTAGTGTGGCATAGTCCAAGTTTGAAAGCTCAAAACCAGGGAAGCTGATGGTGAAGATTTTAATCTGAGGCTGAAGGGCTGAAAGCCTCTAGGAGGCTGCTGGTGCAAGCCCCAAAGTCCAAAGGCTGAAGAACCTGAAGTCTGATATCCAAAGGCAGGAGAGGGTAAAGGGCATCCTGCTCTAGAAGAGAGAGAGAGCATGAAAAAGAAAACCAAACAAGCTGAATATCTCCCTTCTTCTGGATGCTTTGTTCTAGGTCTAACGCCAGATTAGATAGTGCCCATCCACATTGAGAGCATGTCTTCCTCTCTCAGTTCACTGACTCACATGTTAATCTTTTCTGGAAACACCCTCACAGACACACCCAGAAACAATGCTTCACCAATCATCTAGATATCTCTCAGTCTAGTCAAGTTGACATCTAAAATTAACTGTTACAGGGGTCCATCCTTTCTTTGTAGAGAGGCTACAACAGCTCTTCTCACCATCATTCTCCATAGCACATTTGCAGAATGTGTACTTCCTATCCCTGAAACTTTAAGGTCTGCCATATTAGATGCCCTGTATCCCAAGAGGGAGTGCTTCCAGTAAGAGACACAGGTTGGTTTCTATTAAACTTGAGGCTACAACTACTACCTGGTCACCTCAGTTTCCTCATGGCAATAGATCAGCAGGCAAAGAAAGGAGTTCATATACCAACAGGGAAAATCAACCATGATTATCACTGTTGGGGTTCAGAAACTGATACCCCAAAATATGGCACTTTGACATGCTGAACTGAAAAAGCATCTAGATCTCTCTGACCATCCTCCACCCTACTGTCTCTCAATCTCTGTTTCTCCCAAAGCACAGATGGAGTTCTCTGAAGTTTCTTTTTCTGCCTGAAGCGTGAACCCACCAAGGAGAACAATGTAACCACACCTGAACAAACCCTTTCACATGGTAATATCTGTCAGACTCATTCAAATTCCCAAGAGAACTATTTACAAGTTAATCTTTGTTCCATGATCTATTCATTCTCCCTCGTAATCATTTATTGCCCCTCAACAGAATTTCTCTTCTTCCCCCTCCTATAACCGGTTCTGCCACCATAACCTGTTTTGCCAGAATCCAAGCCCCCATTCTTTCTGTAACTTCATGATAGTATATAAGCTTCTACGCCCCATTGGGGCATGGGGCAATTACTCTGTGATTCTTCTTGTATATGTGTTAATGAATGTGTATGCTTTTTCTCCAATTAATCTGCGTTAGAGGGCACAGAGGTAGATTTTCTTTTGACCCCTGCACCATGCAGAGATAAAGGTTGTTGCTGCATCATGGGGATAGGGAGGAATATGTCTGAAACCCAGAGGATTCATCTGGCATTCTGTTTACGGAAAAACCAAACTCTGTAAAATATTTTAAAGAGGTTTATTTTGAGCCAATATGAGTGACTGTGGTTCAGGGAAAACACTAACACAAAAAGCCTTGAGTAAGTGGTCCTGAGGAAGCCAGGTTACAGTTTGTTTATTTTTTATTTTTATTTTTGCTGATAGTAAATAGAATGCAATACAGTTTGGTTTTATACATTCCAGGGAGGCAGGAATTACAGGCAAATCATAAATTAATACATGGAAGGTAGACATTGGTTCGACAAGCTATCTTGAAGCGCAGCGTTGAGGGAGAGTGGAGCTTACAGATTATAGGTGAATTAGGAGATTATTTAATTTACAATTGGTTAAAGGAGTAAGGCTCTGTCTAAAACTTGAGGTCAGAAGAAAGAAATGTTCAAGTTAAGATAAGAATGCTATATCAAAGCCAATCACAATATACTGGGTCAAAATGACCTGTTTAGCAAGATTGATGGCCTGCAGGCATGACTTAACCCTTGCCTGGCATTATCCTAGGTTTTGTTTATAATTTGATATCTTATTGCCACAAGGTTCTGTTTCGTCAGTCTTATTATCTCTATTTTAACATTCTGCAGGTTGATTGTTGTCTAGACTACAAAAGGGGAGGGTATCATGAGGCATGTTTGACCTCCCTTCTCGTCATGGTAGGGAACTCAGTTTTTAAGGTTTCCCTGGGTTCCCACTGGCCAAGAGGGAGTCTGTTCAGTTGATGGGGTGGGCTTAGAATTTTATTTCTAGTTTACAATTCTTTTGGTGCTTCTGTGGTCATTGACAATGGTAAATGGAATCAGTATAAAATAGTTGTTGATTCCTTCATAATTTTAAGATCATTTACACTTGACGTATTAACTAAATGGGGCTAAATACGACAAAGTGTCTTGTACTGTTGTCTCAGAAATCATTCTAGGAGGCTTGTCCTTTTACTCTTTGTCATGGTTAATCCTGGTCCTTTCAAAACAGTATCTCTCTATCCTTATTCACTCTTTGGAGGCTGCAGGTGGATTTTGCAAGATTCATTCTTTGATCACCTTCTAGTTCCTGGTTTTTTTTTTTTTTTTTTTTTGTGACAGAGTCTGACTCTGTCACCCAGGCTGGAGTGCAATGGTGTGATCTCTGCCTCCCTGGTTCAAGCAATTCTCCTCTCTCAGTCTCCCGAGTAGCTGCTGGGATTACAGTGGCATGCTGCCATGCCTGGCTATTTTCCTGTTTTTAACACTTCTTCAACTGCGTTCTGACTGCATCCATTTAAACTTTGTGTATTCTTTTCTAAGTAGATTTAATAATGTTAAAATATCCAAATTATCTCTGTTTACCATCACTAATATTTTATCTATATACTGATTTATTTATTTATGTTTTTATGACAGTGTCCCTACTGGCACAAGGTGTCTCCAGGTGGAAACTGGGAAACAAATTAAGGTCACATGCCCCAGGAGGCCCAGCGTATCAGAACACTATGGTTCTGATTTGCTGGCAATGGTAGAATTAAATGCACCACACTTGTGTGAGCTCAGTGGGCGGCGGCAGGGGTGGGAAGCCCAGCACTCAAGGCCTCAAGGGGAGCTGAGGACCTTGCTCACTCATTGGACACAGAGCATCTCCATCGTCACTTCTCAGCAAATGAGTTTACAGCTTGTAAGAACGGAAGTTGCCATTTGTTGACCCATCCAAGCTCTGACCCTATGGCTGACCTTGTCCGCAGCCATTTTAGTGGCAGCCTTGGTGGGTCCCACTTTGCCCCACCTTCCTGTACCAGGGCCTTCACAGCCACTGTCACAGACAGCTGTCTCCTGTTTGGCCACCTTCTCTGCCACCCCCACCACTTTGCAGCAGGCCCGACTGCCAGCTGACTCCCTCTCCTCAGCGGCAGTGATCTGGGTGGCTGCCATCTTTGCTACCTTTGTCGTTGAAGCCCCATTTGCTGCTCCAGTTGAGGTCCTGACTGGTGAGTCCCTCCTGCCATGTCTGCCTCTGAGAAGCGAGACCTAGCTCAAAATAGCCAGAGTGGAGCTTGTGACGGGGCAGTCCTGGACCCTGGATTCATTGGGAGTGTCTTGGTGCCTGAAGAATGGGTGGCTGAAGTCGAGGCAGAAGTGGCCGCTGAGGATTTCCAGGAGGCAGTAGATGCCGTTTTGGAGGAGGAGGAAGATGAGGCCTGGGACCTCATTGATAACTGGTTTTTTCAGCTTGTAGAAGAGGAGGAGGAGCTGGGAGAGGAGGAGGAGCTCGGAGAGGAGGAGGACGAGGAGGAAGAAGAATTTGAGGAGGAAAAGGAGGAGGAGGAATTTGAGGAGGAGGAGGAGGGTGAAGAAGAGAAGGAAGAAGAAGGAGAGGAGGAGGACTATGAAGAAGAGGAACAGGATGAAGACAAAGAGGAGGACGAGGAGGAGGCTGAGGATGAGGACAAGGAGGAGAAGGAAAAGGACAGTAAAGAGGATGCAGAAATTGCTTGTGGCGCCTGTGAGTTCCCATGGTGATGTTTCAGTCCCTATTCCTGGATCTGGTCCATTTCTTTCTATATTGTATTTATGATTAATATAAAGACCATATCCTGGTCTGGCCCCATGCAGACTGCGTGTTGTTTCCAGGAACATGAGGACCCGGGAGAGACACTTGCGCCAGGGGAGTGGGAGGATCCAGGAGTGGGAGGATCTGGGAGCAGGAGGACCTGGGAGCGGGAGGACCTGGGAACAGGAGCATCCTGGAGTGGGAGCACCCGGGAGTGGGAGGACCCAGAAATGGGAGCGGAGGTCTGGAATGGCGTGTATCCGGCAGAAGGAGCCTTGCCCCGGGATCCAGAGGAACCTGCAGAGGTTGCCTCATTCCTGCAGGCAGAGGAAGCAGAGGGGAGGTGGAGGTCTGGGAGAGTGAGGTGCTGGCTGATGCCTCCAAGTCCTGGGAGACTGGGGTCTGTGCAGCGTAGGTGACTGAGACCTGAGAGTGGCAGCAAAGTCCTGGGGGACCCTTGCAACTTCTGTTGGCACAGCTGGCTTAGTTGCTCAGAGCCTACCTGCCGTTGTTCAGCAGCGGGTCAATGCTGTCAGGAAACTTCAGGCAGCATATGCACAACTAGAAGCTCAAGTCTATAAAGGTCTTTACGATCTTGAAAAAGAAAATGTGCTTCCTTTTATCAACCTCTGTTTGATAAAATATCTGAGATTATCAGTGTAACGTTTGAGCCCATAGAAAGTGAATGTCAGTGGGAAGTAGGTGGTCAGGAAGGGAGGACCTTGGGAGGAAATGGAAAGAGCATGAAAACAAAGGGCAAACAGATGGCATACCTCACTTTAGGTTGACAGCTTTTAAAAATGTAAGGATTTTTGGTAGGATGATCCCAGAAAATGATGAACTTGTACTAGAGCACTTGAAAGACATGAAAATAAATCTTTCAGGGATTGAGAAACCAATGAGCTTCACCACAAAATTTAAATTATAGAAATATTTTTCAGTGAAGTTCTGACAAAACCATACCAAATCTTATCAGACCTAGATGATTCCGATCTCTTCTCCCAAGGGCTAGGAATAATCAGCAGCACAGGTTATGAAATCTGTTGGAAAGAGGGGAAAAATATTATGGTGAAAAATATCAAGAAGCAAAAATGTGAGGGTCATGGAAGTGTTGTACTTACTGGTAGGAACATTCTCAGCTATTCTTTTTCCCCTACATATTTCTATTCCCCAGGTTCTGCTGAGCATAGAGTATGGGATACGGCTACTGAGTATAAACTGGAGTACTTTTTTAAAGAAAGTCTCCCAATGTCTGTATTATTCTTCTCTAAAGAAGCAACTGAATATAAGTATGAAAATTCTGATGAAGAGGCTCAAGAAGCTGGAGGCAAGAAGGAGAGAGAAGAGGATGAAAATGAAGAACTGGAAGAAGGACTAGAAAAGGATCTGGACTCAGCAGAGGACAGCACCTTCAAAAAATCCAGGTATTCATGTATAGTCTTGAGTATTAGCTAACCACTTCTGGCATACGCCTTTTACTAGCAGTGTTATGTTTTTAATTTTTCTCTGTAAACTAAGTAAGCAAAATATTGGTAAAATTTTAAAAAGTTTAATGCTAATAATGTATTTTCATATTAGATAAATAGAAGGCAATATGTTCAGAAATGTATTTCATTCATAGCTACAAGTCCTTTATCTTGTAGCTCTAAGATTGCTACAGATGGGAATTCTATTAGACCCAGTAGTGGAGATCGATATTTGTTTACAGAAAGGTCACAAGAAGAAGGAGCAGCAAAGTGGCTGGGCTATGCACTAGTTTGACCTTAATCGCTCGACCACAGAAATGTAGTCTCTTGTGCTGATAATGTCTTTGAGAAGGTTGACTAGTATACTTACAAAGTAGTAAAAAGTTAAGGATTTCAAGTGAGACCACACTTTGTGGTTACTACATAAATATTAGTTCTGTTTATATCTTTTTATTTCATATGACATTCAAAAGAACAGAAATTAGTTATCATTTATCGCTGAATTGGTAATTAAGTCTTAGCATATATTTTCTTTATTGCCTTTCACTCTCTTTCTGAATTTTCTTATCTGTGGATGTCTGATAACAGCCTCATTCTCATATGGAAACTGAGGGTCTGGAATATATATGGTTTGTGTAAAGAGAACAGACTTTTAAGGTGGAAAGATTTATGGAATTCATAAAGTGACCTCTCAAGAAAAGAACAAGCATTACTAGTTGTGGACAAGAGGGCAACAAGGTTAATATGATCTGATCATTGAAACCATTGAATGTATGAACATCCTAACATCCAAGGGTCTGTGTTACAAGAGGAAAATGTTTTGTTTTCTCCTTATTGAGACAACAGATGTACACAGGGTTGACTCATAGATTTAGAATGTTATTAGTACATGTTACTGTTGTACAAATGTTAACTGTTTCTTATTTCATCTTATAGCTTGGAGGCGGAGAAAGAAATAGATGGAGAAATAAGAAATTAATTTCCTCTTCATGAATGTTCTAGTTTTCAGTAGCTCAAACAACTGATTTTGTTAAAGTTCATTACACAAAAATGATGTCAACTGATATCTGACTTTACTCTTACATTTTACGCATATGTTTGACAGCATTTGTTCATGTTAAAAAATAAAAGCTTGTTTGAAATGAGTACTTTGCAGATTATTTTTTACAAAAATAATACTGACTGAAATTTATCTTTGTATCTTTTTGTTTTGGTTGAACATATTATCATTAAGATAAGTCTTTCAACTATTTGGGAAGCCTTTTAAAAATTCTGTTATTGCAGCCCAAAATAAAATACAAAGCTATAAACAATTTGTGTAACGACAGAGGTAGAGGTCTAGTCTCTACTGACTTTTATTGAAAGAATCAGATGAATGACCCAGCCTGTCTGGAGATCACGTAGTACTAGTGTGTATTGACTGGCAGCATCAGCTGGAAAGTTGTTAGAAATGCAAATTCTCAGGCCCTACTCCAGACCTACTGAATCAGAGATTCTGAAGGTAGACTGACAATCAGGGTTTTACAAGTCTTCCATGTCTTCAGGTGCTCCTGAACACACTGAAGTTTGAGAGCCACTGGTTTAGAGCAATGGAGGAAAACAAACTTCACCTACAGTAGGACCAGCCTTAATTCTCTAACTTGGTATGGTTGCAGGTAAACTGAACAGCACAGTAAAGTATGGACTGGGAAAGAGACTAAAATTCTCAGGGGCCTGAGACACAAAGAGCGCCTGGAGGAATGTGTTTGTTTCCTAGGGCTACCATAATGAATTGCCACAAACAGAGTGGCTTCAAACAACAGAAATTTGTTGCCTCAGTTCTGTAGTTTAGAAGTTTGAAATCAAGGTGATAGCAGGGTTAGTTCCTTCTGGAGGCTGTGATGGAGAATCTATTCCATGCCTCTCTCCTAGCTTCTGCCATCAATTTTTAGTATCTTTTGGCTTGCAAATACGTCACTCTAATCTCTTCTTCCGTCTTCACAGACACTGTGTTTTCCCGTGTCTCTGTCTTTGTGTATCTTCTTTTTAAGGACACCGGTCATGGATTAATGGCCCACCTAATCCAGTATGACCTCATCTTAAATTGATTACATCTGCAAATATGATATTTTCAAATAAGGTCACATTCACAGGTTCTTGGGATTAGGACTTCAACATATCTCTTTGAAGGACCCAATTCAACTTAAAACAAGAAGCAAAGATTGGGTGGTGGCAGTGAAAAGTGGGTAAGGGGAAAAAAAAAAACAGTTCCAGAAGGATATAAGCATTATACCATGCATATGAAGTCTAAAAACATGTAAAACACTCACTGTAATGACTGTGGTTATGTACATTTACAGTAAAAGGCATACATGTCAGTGATGCATACACATGTAACATGCAGATACATATATATGAGAATGATAAGAACCTTAAGAGAGTGATTAGATCTTGTGGAGAAAAAGGGACAGTTTAATTGGGGAGAGGTACAAGGTGGACTTCACCTCTATTTGTGATATGTTTCTGAAGTTGGGTGATGGGTTCACAGATGTAGTATTCCCGTACCTTTGTGTAGGTCTGAACGATTTCTCAAAAACAGCAACAACAACAACAAAAACACTTAAAAGAGGAAACGGGCCTATTATCTGGAATCTGTTTAAGGAAAAAAATGAAGTTTGAGTTGACCAGAGTAGAGTGTCAGAGAAGGGGAGGGTCAGGGGTTTTAAGGTAGAAGGCCTTGTTTCTACATTTAGTTAAGACTGCCTGGATGCTTGCTAATTGGCATCAATATCTTTATATACTATGGCAGCATATCTCATATTCTGGTGTATATTAACATTACTTATATATGTATATCTATTCCCCTCCACTCCTTAGAGGGTGGACATCTGAATGTTTGGGACTTTAAAATATTTTATTTATCTATTTCTCCTAAAATACATAGCACTGTGTTTTCTTTTTAGTAGGTGTCTAAAAAGAGTCTGTTAAAACAAAGTCAACATAATGCATCCACAATCCATTTGTGTCACTACTGTTGACATTTAACAATGTATCATCACGTAGTAACACACAATGTTTCCTATGGCTATAACCAAAAAAGGCACAAGGCCTTTTGTCACCATTGTTTAAAATGAATGGGCAGTCCAGGTCAGAATTATCCATGCCGTGTCATTTGAAGGGCCTTAAGTTGGCTCTGATTGGTCCATGGCATGTTGGTGAACTGTCTTTCTATCTCTCTATCTATCTACAAAATACCTTGGGCTCTAAAAATTTTATTGGGTGCCGTGGATTGAGTATGTCCCCTCCAAAACCAGGTGTTGCCAATATAATGGTATTAAGAGATGGAGCCTTTATAATGTGATTAGACCATGAGGGCTCCTCTTTCATGAATGGGAGTAGGTGCCCTTACAAGGGGCTTGATGTACAGAGTTGGTTTTCTCTTGCCCTTCTGTCTTCTGCCATGTGAAGACATAGCAAGAAAGCCCTCACTAGGTTCTGGCATCTTGGTCTTGAACTTTGCAGCCTCCAGAACTGTGAAAAAATAAATTTCTGTTTTTTATAAATTACCCAGTCTCAGTTTTTCTGTTATGGTAGTGCACAATGGACTGACATGGGAATTTACTCCGTTAGACAAAAGGCATGTATACAACTCTCTTAGATAAGCTCATTTGGCTTTGGGCATCTCCTGAGACTGCTTAGGGACAACACCCATAATCCTCTTAGACAGAATATTGTTTTTCTGAGGTGCTTCTCCACTTCTTTTTAGGCCTTAATAATGGATTTTATAATTGCATCACTGGCTTCATCTTTATACCATATTTTCCTGGAAAGATTCTGGATTTGATCTTTGCTTAGATGCCCTTTATTAAGTTTAGCATTATTTTCCATCTGGAGACACTGGGGGTTTTGAAAGCAGCAAATTGTATCTCCATTTTGTTTAAGCTCAGGTCTGTCCCTCAACTTTCTCTTCTCACATTTTGCTATAAACAGCACCCCCTTCCCCCCCAAAAAAATCCAGGCAACACCATCAACATTCTTTTTGGAAATATCCCTTGGTATATTCATAATCCAAATTGTGAATATGTTTTCTACTCTCCACATCATTGCACTAAGTAACAAGGGATCCCTTTCCTCCAGTTCCTAATAAATTTTTCTTTACTTTCCCTTAAGCTCTCACAGGCAATCTTCATAAAGATGGTTAAGTTTCTGATAATGGTGTGTTCCAAGCATCTTAGACTTTCATTAATACTCTTTCCAAATTCCTTCCAGCTTCAGCCCTCTGCTGGTTTTAAAGTCATTTCACATGTTAGGTTTTGTGCAGCACCCTACTCTTGGCACCAAACATCTGTTTTAATTATTATTATTATTTTGCCACATAACAAACCCTGAAATGGAGTGGCTTAAAACTACAAATAATTAATGTCTCACAGTTTCTGTAGGTCAGTAGATTGGTTTAGTTTTTCCTCCTGCTCCAGCCATGTAGGGCATGCCTGCTTCCCCTTCTCCTTCTGCCATGATTATAAGTTTCCTCAGGCCTCCCTAGTCATGCTTCATGTATGACTTTGGAACCATGAGCCAATTAAACCTCTTTTCTTTATCAACTTAAAAAATAGATAAATAAAATAATAAATAAATAGAGTGGTTTAGATGGATAATACCACCTTTGGGTATCTCATGAGTTTACAGTCCAGAAGTCAGTTGTGACTAAAGTCATTTGAAGGTTTGACTATATCCAGAAGGTTTGCTTCTAATCACATGGCTATGGATGGGATACCTTGATATATCATTGGCTATTGATAGTAAGTATCAGTTATTTACCACATAGTTCTCTCTGTTGGGCTGCTTGAGTGTCCTCATGACAAGTATTTTAGCTTGTTTGTGCTGCTAACAAAACACCTGAGACCAGGTAGTTTATAAACAGTGGGAATTTATTTCTTATAGTTTTGGAGGCTGGGAAGTTCAAGATTAAGGTGTTGGGAGGTTTGGTGTCTGGTGAATGCCTCTTCCTAATAGATGGTGCTGTTTAGATGTTCTTACACGACATAAGGGACAGAAATGGCAACAGGGAATGAGCACTGTGCCCTCATACAACAGAAAAGTAGAAGAGTAAAAGGGATCTAAGCTAGTTCCCTCCAGCCCTTTTATAGGACACTCACTAATCCATTTATGAAGGTGGAGCCTTCATACTTAATCACTTCCCCAAAGGCCCCACTTCTCACTATCACCACAATGAGGATTAATTTTCAACATGAATTTTGAAGGGGACACATTCAAACCATATCAACATGACATCTGGCTTCTGTAAAAGTGAACAATTCAAGAAAGAGTAAGATGGAAGCCACAATGTCTTTTATGTCCTAGTGTTAATATCACACTTCATCACGTCCCCGATATCTTACTATTGGTCACATAGGTCAGCTCTATGAAAGAGGGCACTACACTAGGACATAACCTGCAGGAGGCAGGGATCATTGGGGTGACCTTGGAGGTTGGCTATCCCAGTGCCTATGCCAACCAGTTGTTAAATATAGTATCGCTCTTTGAGACCTAGAATATAGGAAGCTTGTAATGGGCTTTACACTTTAGAGGCTTCATGCCTTCCCTCTTCCAGTCTCGCCTTTCTGCAAGTGGCCAAGAGTTCAGTGTATGGGGTCAAGGGGATGTACACACTCAGAGCCCATGCCTCCCAACCCCAAATATTCTCCAGTTACCTGGAGTCCTGAATTTGCTGCCCAACTGGCTCCAAGATCTCAGCCTCAAGAGGCCTTCAGGCTCCACTTCACTGGGTCTGTGCTCCTGAGGGTTAAGTGCACTGTTAATGTATACTCTTAGCACTAAGTGGTGATCAAGAAGCGGTAGCTGTATGCAAGGAGCAGGGGACAAGTGGGCTTCAGTATCCATATATATGAATATTGAAGCCTTTTGAGGTAAGGAATTGAGTTCAGAGTATGCAGTGAAGTGTTAAGGGATGACAGATGCTAAGGCCTGTGATGTATAACAGAGACCTGGGGTGGTGACTCTGCTATACCCACATCACCAGAACAGAACTTCGAAGAGTCCAAGTGTTGTGGACAGATCCTAAACTGATTCCCAATAATCTTAACCTTCCAACATTCACAATCTTGTATAATTCTCTCCCCTTCAATTTTATTGGCTGACCTGTGACTTCATTCTAACCAACAGAAAATATATGGCAAAGGTGATGGGATGTCACTCTTGTTATTATGTTGTGAGATTTTACATATGCACATGAACACACACACACACACCCCTCCTTCATCTGGTAAGTTGTTATGCAGCAACAGAAAACCAATACACCAGGCCCAGAATTAGGTGGTTTTTGTTTGTTTGTTTTTTGCTGGAGGAGAGCCCTGGATATCGCAGATACCCAGATGTGTAGTCTTGAACCTCATCCAACCATTCAGAAGCCAGCTTCTGAATTTTTGTGGGTTTTATTTCCCATTATATGGCATTCATGCATCCTACCAAGATATCTAGGGTAGTTGTCACATCCTGTGCATCAGGTCTGATCAGCATAATATTATCAATGTAATGGGAGAGCATGATGTCTTGAGGAATGGAGAGGAGATCAAGCTCCCTGAGGACTAGATTATGACATAGGACTAGAGTGTTAATATATTCCTTCATACTGTCTCTGTGAGTAAGATTCCTATTATAACTGCTTCAGCTCTGCCCCTTATTACAGTAACTTTAGCCAACTTGTCTTGTTCATTAAGTATTGCCACTTGGTCTCTTTCACCCTGGGATCACAATATCCCTATTGGATTCAGAAAGACCAATTCAATGGCAGTAATTCTGACTGCCACTTCCACCGTAAGGAGATTATCTATCACAGGGTACTTGCTAGAGAAAATCAATACATTCCTCAACAGCTTATATGAAGCTTCTGTGTGGTGAATTTTTTTTCTCTCTGATAGTAAAGGTCATATTAAGCAGTAAAGTACTAGAGAGTAATGAGGGAATTCCATGACTATCGTATGTTACAACATATTAGAAGAAAGCAATAAAAGGTTTAATACTAGAGAATTAGTATAAATAAAGGACGAATAAAGGTGTCAATGAAGTCCAAAGAAGGAGGTAAGGAAATTTGCAATTGAGGATATCTTTAAGAAGAATGATTCAAGTAGAGGCACCAGCTGATGACAAGGCCTCTGGGTAGGAGCTGGCCTGGCACATTTGAGGAATGATAAAGAGACCATATTGACTGGAACTGAGTGAGCAAGGAGGATAGTAGTGGGAAAAAGAAGTCAGAGAGGTGATGAGGAGGCCAGAATCGTACAGGGCCTGAGACGGCCATTGTAATAATTCTGGCTTTTACTCTGAGGAAAGAAATTCAAAACCATTGTGCGGCTTTCAGTAAAGAAGTGACACAACAATAGTAGCAAACACACTTGTAGACTCTATGTCAGACTCTATTGAAAACTTTAGAGATATTAATGCATTCAATCTTCACAACATCCCTCTAGCAAGTAGGTGCCATTGCCATCCCCATTATTTAAATGAGTAAATTGAGACAAGAGAAGTTAGAAAAGCTGTCCAATGATATGCATCTAGTATATGGAAGTGCCAGGCTGCAAAGCCAGGCAGTCTAGACCCAATGCCCATTCACTTAGCTGTTGCAGAGAGCTGCTTCTTCTAATAGGTCTTAGGTTTTAAAAGGCTCACTTTGACTTCTGCAGTTAAATAGAATGTTCAGACATACTATTTATCAGCTAATTTTGTTGCCACCAGTATGCCACCAGTGCTGCAAAGAATCAGTCTGTCATGTCAAGCACCAGATGAAGTCTGTGGCTTGGGTTTAAGGTCTGTATACTGTTTGCAAAATGCGTACCTTTACTCAGCAACAATGAGAGACTAAGAAGTTCCTAGGGCCCATCTTTTCACAGAAACACCATTAAAATGAACAAAAATGGCCAGAATCAACATTATCAGAACTCTGGAATATAGTTAGAGGATTATGGTAACCAAGCGAATGTTGAGTACAGGAAAAGGAGACAAACATGGTAAGAGAGCTTTTTGGCATTTTAATAGCCTTCCTCCACTCCCCTTCCTGGTGTGATGTCAGTCTTGAAGATGACAACCTGTATTCCCTGTAGGGACACTGGGTTTCAAAAGGAGCAGAGCATAACTTGTTTCCAAGGAATTGTGTTTATATATTTTGACCTGTCTGGGGGTTCCTTGAAGGATTGAAACAAGGCACTTGCCTTTGTTTTGCCTAACTTGGAACTCCCTCATGGCACCAAAATGTAAGCAGGAGGTGTTCTTTAAAAATATCGGAAAAAAAAAAGAACAAGCCACTGGCTCCTGGGGCAAAGATTACTGCTTGAGTAAATAATAAACACACTGAAATCCTGTGAGGAAAAGCTGGGGCTGGGGTTATGATACTCTGGGGAATAAGGGCTTTGAAAAGCTCCCACATGTAATGGAGAATCTAGAAAGCCATGTACATGCCTGGGGCAGGATGCATGTTGAGACATATCTTGAGAAGGCCCTCAGCTGTCACCTCTGTCTGACTTTAGGCTGAGGGCAAGCAGATAAGAAGGCTAGGGCAGAGTTGTAAATGGATTAACTGTCAAAAGAGTCCCCTGATACTCAGCCAATCTATAAAGACCAGCGGGTACATTTTTTCTACTTTTTTTTAGTGGACTCCAGTCATTTGAGGACATTTCTGTCAAGCCACCAGCTGACCACAGGCTAAAGGAACAAAAACTTCTGAGACCTCACATAACGAAGCCTTTTAAAAATTACTTTAGAAACGTCATAAAACAAACAAGCAACTGAAATATGCAGCAGGTAACATCAACAAACCATCTAGAGGGGAAAATATAATTTCCATGGTAATTACACTATCACATTCGAAATGTCCAGTGTTCACAAAAATTAGGAGGCATGTAAAGAAATAAGAAAATATTGCTCATTCACAAGAATAAATTATATTAACAATGAATGTCCTTTAGGGAGTAAGCCATTGGGTTTACTGGACACAGACTTTAAACCAACTGTTTTAAGTATTCTCAAAGAAATAAAGGAAACCAGAACAAAGTCTCAACAAATAGGGAATATGAATAAAAATATATAAATTATGAAAATAAGTCAAATAGAAGTTCTGGAACTGAAAAGTGCAATAAAGCTAAAATTCAAAATTCATGGCCGGGTGCGGTGGCTCACGCTTGTAATCCCAGCACTTTTGGGAGGCCAAGGTGGGCAGATCATGAGGTCAGGAGATCGAGACCATCCTGGCTAACATGGTGAAACCCCATCTCTACTAAAAATACAAAAAATTAGCTGGGTGTGGTGGCGGGTGCCTGTAGTCCCAGCTACTTGGGAGGCTGAGGCAAGAGAATGGCGTGAACCTGGGAGGCAGAGCTTGCAGTGAGCAGAGATGGCGCCATTGCACTCCAACCTGGAAGACAGCGAGACTCCGTCTCAAAAAAAAAAATTCACTGGAGGGTTTCAACAACACATTTGAATAGGCAGAAGAATCAGAAAATTAGAAAATGATCAACTGAAATTATGCAGTCTGAGCAGCAGACAGAAAAATGAATTACAAAAATCTGAACAGAGTCAGAGAAATATAGAACAACACCAGACACATAATCAAAATATGAATTATGGTAGTACCAGAAGGAAAAGAAGGAAAGGAGCAGAAAGAGTATTTGCAGAATTAATGACTGAAAACTTCAAAAATTTGGTTAAAAAAAGAAAAATCTACACTTGTGAAAGCTTAATGAATTCAACATAAGATAAACATAAAGAGATCTTCCACACTGAGACACATTATAATCAACTGTCAACAGCCCCAGAGAATCTTGAAAGCAGCAAGAAAGAAGTGAATTGTCCCATATAAGCGATCCTCAATAAAATTAACAGCTGATTTCTCATCAAAATCATGGAGACCATGAGGCAGTGACATTTAAAAGGCTGAAATAACTTATTTATTTATTTATTTATTTGACGTATTCTTTTAATGGGCAACTACTCAACAATACGGAGAAACAAACTGTGAATAGATCTAATAACATAAACACTTCTTCCAGACATTATGCTGTGAAAAACAAAGCTAGACACAAAAAAGTACATGCTGTACACTTTCATTTATATGAAATTCTAAGACTGACAAAATTATCCTATGATTAAAAAAAAAATAAAACAGTGGCTGCCTGTTAGCAGAGTGAGAGGGTTTGACTTGGAAGAGATATGGCGAAACTTTCTGAGGTGATAGAAAATATTTTGTATCTTGCTATGGGTTACATTTGTGTCTGCATTGGTCAATACTGTAAAGTTAGGATTGGTAAATTTTAACATATGTAAATCTTACCTCAAAAAGAACTAAAGAAAGAAATATTAATAAAGTGGGAGGAGATGGGAAGAGAGGAGACAGCTAGATGAAAGAAGCATGGCTGTAATCCTGGCACTTTGGCAGGCCAGAGCGGGAGGATGGCTTGAGCAGGGGAGTTTGAAACCAGCCTGGACAACATAGCGAGACTTTTTCTCTACAAATAAGAAAAATATATCAGCCAGGTGTGGTGGCATGTGCCTGTACTTGGAAGGCTGAGGTGGCAATATTGCTTGAGCCCAGGAGGTTGAGGCTGCAGTGAGCTGTGACTGTACTACCGTACTCTAGCGTGGGTGACAGAGAGAGACTCTGTCTAAAAAAATAAAGTAAAAAATAAAATGACATAGATAAAACAAGCACAGCATTGATAGTTGATAACTATCAAGGCCAAGTGATAAGGACATGGGGAAATACTACACTGTTCTGTTTTTTATATTTATTATTTTCTTTCCAACTTTTATTTTAGATTCAAGGAGTACATGTGAAAGTCTGTTACATGGGTAAGTTTCGGGTCATGGGGGTTTGGTGTACAGATAATTTTGTCACCCAGGTAATCAGCATAATACCTGATAGGTAGCTTTTCAACCTTTCTCCCACCTCCCACCTTCAAGTAGGCCCCTTGTTCCCTTCTTTGTGTCCACATGTACTCAGTGTCTAGCTCCCACATATAAGTGAGAACATGTGGTATTTGTTTTTTTGTTAATTCTCTTAGAATAATGGCCTCCAGCTCCATCCATGTTGCTCCAATGGATATTGTTTTGTTCTGTTTTATGATTGCATAGCATTCCATGGTATATATTTACCATCATTTTCTTTATCCAGGTCACCATTGATGGGCATGTAGGTTGATTCTGTGTCTTTGCTATTGTGAATAGTGATACAATGAACATATGCGTACATGTATCTTTATGGTAGAACGATTTATATTCCTTTGAGTATATACCCAGAAATGGGATTGCTGGTTGGAATGGTAGTTCTATTTTAAGTTCTTTGAGAAACCTCCAGATTGCTTTCCACAGTGGCTGAACTAATTTACAGTCCCACCAGCAGAATATAACCATTTCCTTTTCTCCATAGCCTTGCCAGCATCTGTTATTTTTTCACTTTTTAGTAATACCCATTCTGACTGATGTGAAATGGTGTCTCATTGTGGTTTTGATTTACATTTCCCTAATGATTGGTGATACTGAGTCTTTTTTTTTCATATGCTTGTTGGCTGTGCGTATGTCTTTTTTTGAGAAATTTCTATTTATGTCCTTTGCCCATTTGTTAAATGGGGTTGCTTGTTTTATGCATATGGATTTAAGTTCCTTACAGGTTCTGGATATCAGACCTTTGTCAGATGCATAGTTGGCAAATATTTTCTCCCATTCTGTAGACTGTTTAATCTGTTGATAGTTTCTTTTGCTGTGCAGAAACTCTTTGGTTTAGTTAGGTCCCACTTGTCAATTTTTATTTTTGTTGCAATTGCTTTTGGAGTCCTTGTCATGAAGACTTTGCCAGGTCATATGTCCAGAATGGTATTTCTTAGGTTATCTTCTAGGATTTTAATAGTTTTAGGTTTTACATTTAAGTCTTTAATCCACTGTGAGTTGATTTTTGTATATGGTGATGTGTAGGGGTCCACTTTCAATCTTCTCCATATGGCTAGCCAGTTATCCCAGCACCATTTATTGAATAGGGAGTTCTTTCCCCACTGAAATTTTGGTTGACTTTGTCAAAGATCATGTGATTGGTTGACTTTGTCAAAGATTATATGGTTGTAGATGTGCAACTTTATTTTGGGTTTCTTTATACTGTTCCATTGGTCTATGCATCTGTTTTTGTATGAGTACCATGCTATTTTAGTTACTGTAGCCTTGTAGTATAGTTTGAAGTCAGGTAGTGTGAACAAAGCCTCCAGATTTGTTCTTTTCACAATTTTGTTATAAACATTTAGGAATAGCATCAAATCTGCAAATGGTTTTGAGCAATATGACCATTTTAAAAATATTGATTCTTCCTATCCATGAGCATGGAATGTTTTTCCATTTGTGGGTCATCTCAAATTTCTTTCAGCAGTGATTTGTAATTACCATTGCAGAGATTTTTCACTTCTCTGGTTAGCTGTATTCCTAATTATTCTATTTTTTCTGTGGTTATTGTGAACTGGATTGTGCTCTTGATTTGACTTGGATGTTATTGGTGTATAGAAATGCTACTGATTTTTGTGGTTTGATTTTGTGTCCTGAAACTTTGCTGAGGTTGTTTATCAGATCTGGAAGGCTTTGGGCACAGACTATGGGGTTTTCTAGGTATAGAATCATATAGTCAGCAAACAGAAATAGTCTGACTTCCTCTTTTCCTCTTTTATTTCTTTCTCTTGCCGGATTGTTCTGCCTAGTACTGTCAGTACTATGCTGAATAGGAGTAGTGAAAGTGGCCATCCTTGTCTTGTTTTGGTTCTCAAAGGGCATGCCTTCAGCTTTTCCCCATTGATGAAAGAACTTTAAATAACCAATAATTTTCTGTGAAACTATCTTTCAGAAATGAAGGTTAACACTGTATTATGTGAATTTCACCTCAAAAAAAAAGTGTTAATGCTCATCTTCAACCACTGGAATCATGCTCAGAGTTCTCATGAGATTGTGGGCTCTCAGGAATGAGAACAAATGAAGCAACATCTGGATCATGTCTCTACTTCACACTCACCCTTGGCCATAAATTAATTAACAGGCATCATCAACCACTATTCCTCTCTCCCTTGCCCTTTGCTAATGGCCATATTTGAATGTGTGTAATTAAAGTTACAGATACAACTTTTCTATTCAACCCTTGGTGATCTGCTTGCTCTTCTCTCCCTTCTTTCCATTGCCAAACAAGACTCTGCTGACCAAGGCTTGTGATAATTGACTGCTTCTTCCCACCTTTACTTCTATTGTAGATCTTGCAATACCTTTAGCTCTCAGGAACTTGCTTCTCCCTTTTATTATTAGTTTGTACCTGGCCTTGACCCACTGTACTCTAAAACTGGGGGCTTTTCCAAGTGCCTCCTACTTCTTTAATCGCTGGTCCTTGGTCTTTTCTATTTGTACCCATTTGTATAATGTTTGTATAATATATAAAAATATATATAATTATGTATATAAATATATATATATACACATATATATATATATATAAATGACACTCCCACCTAGAGCAGTTTGTTTGCATTTACAAAAGATAAAATATGAAAGCCAATACAATTAACCAAAAAAGAGTTTTCTCCCCTGATAAAAGAAGAATCTTCCAGAATAGTGACTATATGTTGGAAAGCGTATTCCTAGGAGATAGCAACACACTAAGAAATGGGTACAAATAGGAAAATATATATATTTATAAGGCAATAGAAGTCAAGCTCTTCAGCTGTAGCATATCCTGAACACTTTGGTAAGTCAAATATCATCTCCGAGCCTCAGTAAAGTGGGGATAATAAATCCTGTCCTTATAGTTAACACAGTTGTGAAAACAAGATGCAATATGTGAAGACCATTGTAAAGAACATTCGGAGATAATAGAAAATTATCTTTCATAGTGAACATTCATAGAACCACTCAGTGAGAACCCGAGACTTCTCTTTTGATAATTAGTTCCATCTTTATGATGCATTGGATTCTTAGAATTAAGGTTAGAATTGAACCACAGGTGCTCAATGAATGTTTATGCACCGAAGTGAATCAATAAAATTTAATGCTATATATTGCCTTCATTTCAAAACATTTTGGACCCTGCTTAGCTAAGTGCAGGGGCATGGGAGCCTGGAGGTAGGGGCAGTGGTAATGATGATGGCTTGTTCTACTGCAATGATCCCAAGTCAGTACTATAAGAAGCAATGTTTGGTAACATCTTGAGTGAACCTCAGGACAGAGACGGCTCATTCCTGTCTGCATTTTCTCCAGCACTGAGCAGTGTTTGGCACATAGTAAGCATCCGGTGATTGTTTTTTTTTTTTTTTAATGAAAGAAAGAATGAATGGCAAGATAAAATAAGTCCTTATGCCTGGCAATATGATTAATAAAGAAGTCCTGTGGAAATAGTACTGAACATGAAATCAGAATCCTTAGGTTCTAATTCTGATCTGTGGACTCCATGTGTAGCTTTGTGCAGATCTCTTCCCTCCTTTAATCCTCACACATATCTGGAAAACAATGGGGGTAGTGGTGGAGAGGGTGATCGATAAGGTGATTTATAAGGGCATTCTTACTGCCTTGATGTTCTATGACAAGAGTTACCACATTATGATGGATAGTGAATCATTCAATTACATGGAACTGGAATATAGCTGTGAGGTGTGCCATCATGGGATGTAAGTTTCAGCCTCTGTCAACAAATATGAAAGAGATAGAGGCCTGAGAATCTGCAGCCTCAGGGGGAAAGGCAATAGCCCTTGTCACCGTTAAAACCTTGTCTTTACCATATTGAGCAGTGGCACTGACTGAGGCTAGGAGACAATGTAGATGGAGAAATATATCACTTTGATGTAGAATTTTGGCAGAAAAAGGGGAAATGCCAAAGACCAGTGAAATGGTTGTAAAAATCGACTAAGTCAAGACCTTTCTTAGTTCGTAGAACTCTAGGAAGTTAGGCCTGGCACGGTGACTCATGCTTGTAATCCCAGCACTTTGGGAGACCGAGGTTGGAGGATCACTTGAGTTTAGGAGTTTGACACCAGCCTGGGCAGTATAGTGAGACCCCATCTCCTCTCTCTCTCTCTCTCTCTCTCTCTCTCTCAAATAATAGTAAAAGAAACCTAGGAAGTTGGAAATAGAAAGGCCCTAGCACCCATCTTATTCAACCTCTTAATTTAAGGGATAACAAAACATGCCCCCCAAAGAGGAAGGAAACTAGACTAATGTCACACACACAGAATTTCATCAGTGCTGTGGCTATATCTTCAAATCAGAAGCCTCTCTCTCTCTCTTTCTCTCTGCCCCCCATACTAATTTTCTTATAGCTTATTAGAGGACAAATCCATGAATAATTTGGAATTGGAAGAGAGGATGCAAACTTGGCAGATCTTACAAAGGAAGGGAGTACATAATTTTGCCTGCAGCTTCAAGGGATGATCAGACTCCCTCCTAATTCTCAAAATTCACAGAAGGGAAGGATTCTGCCATTGTGTCTACTCTTACTGAGCATCTCTGACAGCTCTGCTGTTTGGCTATTTTCTCTATTAGCAAGTTTTTCTGATATTCTGATCACATCAGAATTACATTACTTGCATTCAAAAGCCATTATAAAATACTCAGAATAGAATAGATGTGACATCAGCTTTAAAATAAATTGGGAGGATTAAAATAGACCAAATGAGAGTACATTACTGAGAGTAAGAGTGACTCATACTTTAAGATTGTGTTCATAAAAGGTGTCACCCAGTTCATGTGTCTCTGGTCATTTTATATGCTGCATTTAAACCGGTTTTAACTTGGATTTCTGATGTCATAATTTTAAAATAGAAGACTCTACAGGTTAGGCCTGAGTTCATTCTCTGTGATAATTCATTTGGTTATTTTTATGGCGTTTTACTCCTAAAACTTGTACAATAATTCCAGATTCATAAAACCAGAAGGAAAAAATGTAAATGTGGAAGGACCTCCTACAGAGGCAGGATTACTGAAGTAGAAACACCAATCTGTAAATCTTGGCAGTAGATTCATGGAAGTTACCCTGAGTTTGGAAAGGTAAGATAAAGTTAAGATTTGACACAAATTTGTAAGTTTTGACACAAATTTGTAAGTTTGTGTTCCAAGTAGCCAGCCTGTGGGACTCCATTTCTTAAATATATATATATCTTTTAAGAATCAACTCTTCTGGCCAGGCACAGTGGCTCACACCTGTAATCCTAGCACTTTGGGAGACTGAGGCGGGCAGATCACCTGAGGTCAGGAGTTTGAGACCAGTTTGGCCAACATTGTGAAACCCTGTCTTTAATAAAAATACAAAAAAATTAGCCTGGTGTGCCTGGTGGTGGGTGCCTGCAATCCCGGCTACTCGGGATGCTGAGGCAGGGAGAATGGCTTTAACCCAGTAGGTGGAGGTTGCAGTGAGCCAAGATCATGTCATTGCACTCCAGTCTGTGCAACAAGAGTGAAACTCTGTCTCAAAAACAAAACAAAATAAACAAACAAATTAAAAACAAGAATCAACTGTTCTTTAGTAGCTTCACTGAGGTATAGTTTACATACAATTAAATGTACATATTTGCATCTAATTGCTTAAACTGTACAATTTGACTTAAAATTTGACATATGAACATACCTGTAAAACCATCACCACAATCAATATAGAGAATATATCTATCACTCCCAGAAGTTTCCTTTTTCCCTTTTGTAATCCCTCTCCCATCCCTCCTCACACTTTAATCCCCATACAACAATCGATTTGTTTTCTTTCACTAGAGACTACCTTGCATCTTATAGAATTTTATATAAATGGAATCACACAGCATATACTCTTTTTGGTCTAGCTTCTTTCACTCAGTATAATTATTTTGAGCTTCATCTATGCTGTAGTATGTATCAATAGTTCATTTTTATTGTTGAGTAGTAATCCATTGCATGAACGTGCCACAGTTTCTTTACTCATTCTCCTGTTGATCAGTACTTAGGTTGTTTCTAGTTTTGGGCTATAACAAAATTACTATGAACATTTGTTACAGGTTTTTAAATGTACATATGATTTAATTACTCAGCTAAATATCTAAAAGTGGTATGACTGGGTCATAAGGTAGGTGTGTGTTTAACTTTTAAAGAAACTGCCTAAGAATTTTACAAAGTGATTGTACCTTTTTTCATTTCCAGTGGCAGTGTATGATTATTCTAGTTGCTCCACATCGTTGCCTGTACTTGCTATAATTGGTCTTTTAATGTCAGCCATTTTAGTGAATAGGTAGTGGCATTTCATTGTGGTTCTAACTTGCATTTCCATAATAACTAATGATATTGAAAATCTTTATGCATACTTATTTGACATTGATAAATCTTCTTTGGTGAAAAGTCTATTTAAATATTTTGTCCACTTTATTTATTAGATTGTCTTCTTATTATTGAACTGTAACGGTTCTTTATATATTCTGGATGTAAGCCATTATCAGATATATGATTTGTGAATATTTTTGTTCCAAGCCTATGGCTTGTCTTTTCATTCCCCTCATAGCGACTTTCAGGCTAGAAAATTTGACTTATGATGAAATTCTATTAAAATTTTCTTTTATGGATTATGTTTTTTGTGGCCTATCAAAGCAACCTTTGCTTGACCTAAACTCTCAATTTTTTTCTATATCTTCTCTTGAAGTTTTGTAGTTAGGTTTTACATTTATGTCTATGATCCATTTTGAATTAATTTTCTATATGGAGCAAGGAATGGATCAAAGTTCTTTTCTTGCATATGGCCATCCAATTGTTCCAGCACCATTTGTTTATCTTTATGCCAATGCCACATTGTCTTGATTACAGTAGTTTAAGATATGCCTTGAAATCAGCCAGGGTAAGTCCTCTGACTTTGTTTCTTTTCCAAAGTGAATTTGGTTATTGCATATTGTTTGCATTTCCACAGGGATTTTAGAATCAACTTTTCAATTTCTACAAAAATGCTTCATTGTAATTGTTTTGAGTCTACAGGCCAAATTGGAGAGAAATGTCATCTGAACAATGTTGAGTGTTTTCAGCCCATGAACATTTTATATCTCTCCATTTATTTAGATCTTAATTTCTCTCAGCCGTGTTTTCTAGTTTTTGTTGCACAGGTCATTCATATTATTTGTTAGAATTACCCCGAGTATTGCATATATTTTGTGTAATTGTAACTGGGAATGCATTTTTAACATTTCAATTTCCAATTGCTCATTGCTAGTATATAAAAACTTAGATGTTTTTGTATATTGATCTTTTGTCCTACAAACTTACCAAATTTATCATTTCCAGCAGCTTTTTGTAGAAACCATAGGATTTTCTACATAGATAACCATGAAGTCTGCCAAGAAAGACAGTTTTAATTCTGCGTTTCCAATATGGATACCTTTTAGCTCTTCTTCTTTCTCCTCCTCCTCCTCTTCTTTTGTTTGACTGCTTTCACTGGATAGAATCTCCAGTTTAAGGTTGAATATAAATGGTGAAAGTAGACATCCTTGTCTTGTTCTTAGGGAACAAGAACAGGGAAATCTTAGGGAAAAACATTCAGTCTTTCACTATTAAGTATGTTATTACTTGTAAGTTTTCATAAATGCTCTTTTATCATGTTGCAATCAACTTGTATTTCAGATTCAGGGGGTACATGTGCAGGTTTGTTTATGGGTATGTTGCTTGATGCTGAGGTTTGGGGTACAGATGATCCTGTCACCCTGGTAATGAACATAGTACCAAAAACGTAGTTTCTCAGCTCATGACCTCTTCCCACCCTCCCCCCTCTAGTAGTCCCCAGTGTCTATTGTTCCCATATTTATGTCTGTGTGTACTCAATGCTTAGCTCTCACTTAGAAGTGAGAACATGCTATATTTGCTCTTCTGTTCCTGGGTTAGTTTGCTTAGGATAATGTTCTCCAGCTCCATTCATGTAGCTGCAAAGGACATGATTTAATTCTTTTCATGGCTGCATAGTACCACATGGTATATATGTACCACATTTTCTTTATCAAATCCACCATTGATGGGCATCTTGGTTAATTCCATTTCTCTGCTACTGTGAATAGCGCTGTGATGAACATACAAGTGCATGTGTCTGCTTCATAGAATTATTTACTTCCCTTTGGGTATATAACCAGTAATGGGAGTGCTGGATTGAATTGTAGTCCTGTTTTAAGTTCTTTGTGAAACCTTCAAACTGCTTTCTGCTATGGCTGAACTAATTTATATTCCCACCCACAGTGTGTAAGCATTCCCTTTTCTCCGTAGCCTTGCCAGCATCTGTTGTTTTTAAGCTTTATAATAATTGCCTTTCTGACTGGTATGAGATGGTATCTCATTGTGGTTCTGACTTGCATTAGTCTGATGATTAGTAATGATGAGCATGTTTTCATATGTTTATTGGCCACTTGTGTGTCTTCTTTTGAGAAGTCTCTGTTCATGTTCTTTGCCCATTTTTTTTTAATGGGGTTATTTGTTTTTCCCTTGTTGATTTGTTTAGGTTTCTTATAGATTCTGGATATTAGATCTTTGTCAGATGTACCTAGAACTGATAAACAACATAAGTAAAGTTTGAGGATGCAAAGTCAGCGCACAAAAATCAGTAGCATTTCTATATACCAATAACATTCAAGTTGAGAGCCAAATTAAGAACACAATCCTATTTACATAGCCACACAAAAATGGAATATCTAGTAATATAGCTAACCAAGGGTGAAAGATCTCTACAAGGTAAACTACAAAACATGGCTGAAAGAAACTATAGTTGGTACAAACAAACAGAGAAGCATCCCATGCTCTTGGATCATAAGAATCAATATCATTAAAATGGCCATCCTGCCCAAAGCAACTTACAGATTCAACACTATTCCTATCAAACTTACCAACATTATTTTTCACAGAATTAGAAAAAACTATTCTAAAATTCATATGGAACCCAAAAAGAGTCTGAACAGCCAAAGCAATCCTAAGCAAAAAGAACAAAGCTGGAGGCATCACATTACTTCATTCTAAGCTATATTACGAGGCTACGGTAACTAAAATAGCATGATGCTGGTACAAAAACAGATGCATAGACCAATGGAACAGAATAGAGAACCAGAAATAAAGCCACATATCTGCAGCCATCTTATGTTCAACAAAGTTAGTCAAAATTTCAATGGGGAGAGGACTCCCTATTCAATTAATGGTACTGGGATAGCTGGTTATCTATATGCAGAAGAATAAAACTGGGTCCCTACCTTTCACCATACACAAAAATTAACACAAAGTGGATTAAAGATTTAAATGTAAGACCTCAAACTATAAAAATCCTAATGTCAACCTTGGCAAATAATTTATGGCTAAGTCCACAAAAGCAACTGCAACAAAGATAAAATTTGACAAGTGGGACCTAATTAAATAAAGAGTTTCTGCATGGTGAAAGAAACTTTCAACAGAGTATACAGACAACTTACAGAATGGGAGAAAATATTTTTAATCAACTCTTTATTTTAAAAAGTAATACTGTGAATACTTCGGACAGCACAGTAGATTAGGTATTCTGAAGTACTTTCTTGCTTCACAAATCAAGTTGCTGAATAGATTACAGCAAATGTCTTTCTAAATGCATAGCTGATCTTTCAAGAAAGTAAAGGAATTCCCTTGAGATTAAAACCGAAGTAGCAAGGGAACACAGAATGCACCTGGGATCATATGCCAATTTTGGAAACTTTATAGTTTTTGGGTTTTAACAGCTGACATCCTCTTTGCTCTGTCTCAGTCTCCTTCAGAAGCTCTCTTCTTATCTTTGTTTCTTAAATACTGGTCTTCATCAAGGCCCTTTCCTAGGCTCTCTTCTTTTCTTTCTCTGGTCGATCTCATCTGTTACTGTTTTAATATCACCTCTCTGCTTATGACATGCAAATCTATATATCCCAGGTTTCTTTCCTGAACTCCTATTTCTCCTGTTCAGCTTTCTAACGGCTACCATCTTGTCTTTGACATACTACAACTTCAAACTCATGTCCAAACTGCACTCATCACTTCCCTGCCTGCATGTGTTTCTCCTTCTGCATTCACTGCCTTAGTTATTGGCATTATCATTTGGGAGTCATCCATATCTCACTGACTCTTACTGGTTCAATCTTCTAAGTATCTTTTGAGCCCATTTCTTCATTTCCATACTCATTGCTACTACCTTTGTTCAAGTCACTATTTTTAACCTGAATTACTGCAATAGTCTCCTAACCAGTTCTCTACAACCAGTCCAGCTTTCTTCAGTCTATCCTTCATAGTGCCACTAGAGTCATAAGTTACAAACGAATGCTATTTCCCATTGCACACATAATAATGTTTAATCTTCTCAAGCTGTCATGTAAGTGCCACATCATCTGAGCCCTGACTACCTTTCCAGCTTCATCTCTGTATTTCATGTTTTACCTCCCATTCATCTTGAGTAACAGGCCATTTCCTGAAGCCTTTGTGCTCTCTTCTGCTTTTGTGCATTTACTCATGCTGCTCCCCCTGCTTACCTCTCTCTTGTTTCACTGGGCTAAATAAATTATGTTCATGTTTCAGAACTCAAGTCAAGTGTCATCTAGGTTTTCTGTCATTGTTTTTCTTTTTTTTTTTTTCTTTTTTTCTTTTTTTTCTTTTTTATTATACTTTAAGTTCTAGGGTACATGTGCATAACATGCAGGTTTGTTACATATGTATATCTGTGCCATGTGGGTGTGCTGTACCCATCAACTCGTCAGCACCCATCAATTCATCATTTATATCAGGTATAACTCCCCAATGCAATCCCTCCCCCCTCCCCCCTCCCCATGATAGGCCCCATTGTGTGATGTTCCCCTTCCCGAGTCCAAGTGGTCTCATTGTTCAGTTCCCACCTATGAGTGAGAACATGCGGTGTTTGGTTTTCTCTTCTTGTGATAGTTTGCTAAGGATGATGGTTTCCAGCTGCATCCATGTCCCTACAAAGGACGCAAACTCATCCTTTTTTATGGCTGCATAGTATTCCATGGTGTATATGTGCCACATTTTCTTAATCCAGTCTGTCACTGATGGACATTTGGGTTGATTCCAAGTCTTTGCTGTTGTGAATAGTGCCGCAATAAACATACGTGTGCATGTGTCTTTGTAGTAGAATAATTTATAATCCTTTGGGTATATACCCAGTAGTGGGATGGCTGGGTCATATGGTACATCTAGTTCTAGATCTTTGAGGAATTGCCATACTGTTTTCCATAATGGTTGAACTAGTTTACAATCCCACCAACAGTGTAAAAGTGTTCCTATTTCTCCACATCCTCTCCAACACCTGTTGTTTCCTGATTTTTTAATGATTGCCATTCTAACTGGTGTGAGATGGTATCTCATTGTGGTTTTGATTTGCATTTCTCTGATGGCGAGTGATGATGAGCATTTTTTCATGTGTCTGTTGGCTGTATGAATGTCTTCTTTTGAGAAATGTCTGTTCATATCCTTTCCCCACTTTTTGATGGGGTTGTTTTTTTCTTGTATATTTGTTTGAGTTCTTTGTAGATTCTGGAAATTAGCCCTTTGTCAGATGAGTAGATTGCAAAAATTTTCTCCCATTCTGTAGGTTGCCTGTTCTGTCATGGTTTCTCTAATGAGGTACTCCCATATCACTACAACTGTTATCTTACCATATGGCAATAGATTGCCTATTTGACTTTTCTTATTACCTATAGACTTCCTGAGAGCAGAGTTCATAACACAGCAGAAAATAAAAAATTAACATTTTAAATAAATTATTTAACTAATGAATTAATTGGTTAATTAAGTTAATTAGTTGAGCATTTCAAAGACAGAAATATTGTGGTGAGGTAGGAATAAGATAGTGTTCACTCAACAATACTTCGTTTACCAGTATTTACCAGTGCTTTATGAGTTGAAAAAGTGGAAATAAGTAAGACACAGGATTTGTTTTCAAGGAACTCAAATTCCAGTTGGAAATGAAATGAAGGGGACTCTGGCAGGTACAAGTCGAAAAAAAAGCTCAAAGTGCTTGAGTATGAATATTCAAGGAACATACATATTCAGTATTCCTTATTTCTGTTTTTGGCTCTTTTACTCAACTTAATCATGTTAACTCTATTTTGACAAATTTAAAACTGCACTTTAATCTTTTTCGTGAAGAATTAGTCCACTGAAAACCAAAACCAGTTTTGACACTGATGTGGTGTCTGAGTTCCTGCCTAATGTAAAATTTAAAAATACTCTGTTTGCTTTATTTGTCTACATAAACATGACTAAAATCATAGTAGATATGTGTAAAAAACGAATAAACTGCAAGTAGCTTTGAGAATCCCATCATATCTGGTTGTGAGAGAATCTTGGTATGTGTTTCATACTCAAGGGAACGCATACTCAAATGAATTCCTTGAGTATGGAAACACATACCAAGATTCTCTCACAACCAGATACGATGGGATACCATATATATCACATACTGAGAATGTTTTAATATTCAACTGCAATTCCCACCTGCTGACTTCCGAAGGCCTAATTCAAAAGGTAGGCTGCATCTGAAAAGAGCAAAAACATTTATCTTTGAATAACATCTAACTTATCAGCTGGGACCTGCTGGATCCTCCTTGCATTTCTTAATTCCCCTAGGCTTGACTCTTGGCTTGACTGGAACTGAAGTTTGCCATAGTGTCATGCAGAGGTAGGCTCCCAGTACTAAGGCCTTCCAAATACTCCTGTCTCACCACATTTGCATGACATTCTCTCTAGGCCAAAGTAGAAAGTAAAATGACATTGCTTGCCACAGTGTGCTTTGTAGTGCCTTTATGGGTTAAAGTATACATCATGGACAGTCCTTTACCTGAACCTACTACCACCATTCTCTGACTAGTATGCCTGGTTCTCATGGTCGTTTCCAGTTTCTAGAGCTGCCCAAATATCCTTCCACCCCAGTACAGTCAGAATTGAGCTTCTAAATAAAATGACTTCCACTTAAATTGTTTACTCCTTGCCCCTTACTATTTCCTGCATCTTCTGAGAGGAAGATGCACTCCATAAGGCTGAGATGACCTGTAGACTCTGCATCTGAGGAAGCAGACTGTATTACAGTGTAGTTATTAAGAGGATGTGTTCTGAGGCCAGATATCTTGGGTTTACATCCTAGGTCTACTTCTTAGCAGACAGTATGAATTAGGGTAAGTTATTTAACCTCTGTGTCTTTGGTTTCTCATATGTTAAATGTGGATAATTATGCATACCATATATGATAGTTGAAAGATTAAATGATAAAAATCATGTAAGGTTCTTAACACAGTACCTGGAAAATGATAAGTGCTCAATAATTATTAGTTATCAGTAGTATTTTTATGTCAGTATACCAAAGAGTTCACTTGAACCTCTCATACACCAGACGAAATGAGTTGACCGAATGCTTCTATTCCAGGTTGTCAATTAGGCTACAAGAAATGAGCTCGTGCAAATTAAAATACCCTAGAATTAGAGGAGCTTAACACTAACACTAGTTGTGTTAAGCTGGGTGAGTAGGCATAGGAGGAGTTTCCCCAGAAGTGTGTTTGCTCCAAATATGTGCCACAGGGGCTGGTAACTCTACAACCAAATAGTAGAAGTAAAACCTCCCAGAAGCCTCTCAGATGGCCTTCCAAGGAGCTATATTATTATGAAGATTTTTCTCTGTGCAGTTTTAGAGCCCCAAGGACTTAGTGTGTCCTGGGACAGATGGTTAGGATGAAAGCCTCCATGAAAATCCTTATATCCACCATGGATTTGAATCCTTACCCCAAAAAGAGAGAATCTATATTGGCCTTCTGAGTCCCTCAGGTCTCAGTCAGTTCTGTAGTTGTCAGGTTCATAGGACTGCATTTTGTGACTCAGGTGTCTCCTTGTGGCTATGGGAGAGATTGTTTGGGGGTCTTCAGCTCTGGACCCACCACTCTCCTGATGTTTGGAGTGCTCCTCTCAGAGATATTCTAAACCCAGCATTCTCCTTGGTTCTTAAGACTCTTGGACACTGTCAACTATTTAGAGCAGAGGTCTTACTCTGCATGCATTACCCCTTCTACCAACTGACTCATCTAAGTCTTCATACCAAAGACTGCATAAGGAACATGCTACTTACCTGAAAACTCAGGGTCCTATATATGCTATTCATGTTACTCAAGGACCACAGAGTCAAGTGTTTGTGAAGTAAGGTAAATAGGAATACTTTTAGAATAAAAGAGTTAAGATATTTCTGCCATCAAACTCAGTGTATCATTGTGGCAGCCACAGAAGTATGCTATTTGGATCTCCCTTCAAGCAAGAACTTGCCATTCAGCAAAGAGTGAAGTGAAATGACAGCCTCCAGCTACTAGTGCTTTTAGGATCACTCTCAGCTTTTAAGCTAAAACCACTCTTCCTGGTTCCTGGGCAGAACTTTTCCTGGACAGGCCACAGACAATGACTAATAAATGCTTGGCCATTTCTTCCCAAATGCAGAATTCATCTAATGGGAAATGTTTGCTCCAGAGCTCCTCATTTGACGGGCTGAGACTTTGTCAGATCTGCAATGAGGTCTGAGTCTCTCCTGCCCAAACCTTCTTCATTCCCTCTTTTTTTTTTTTTTTTTCCAACAGTTGCCCTCTTGTACTCCTGCATCTCTCACTCAGTGTCTGCTTCCTGGAGGACCCCAATGACACAAACACCTATTTGCGCGGTAAGCACATTTCGGAGGGAATTGATATACTTATTCCTTTTATCCCCTCCCCTATTCCTCCTACACACACACACATGAATGCATCTTGAGCTGAGGCATTTGTACAAAAAAAAAAAAAAAAAAAATATGTTCTTCCACACTAATCAATATCCTTAGTGAATTTGTTGTTTCAAATGAGTAGGTCTTTCCGTTCATCCCAGAATTATTAAACATTTTTGATGGGCCAGATGGCTCACAAAATAAAAACCTTCAGGGTGCTTTAACCAACTCTGGGTGAACAAAGGAAATACATTGAAGATAGCATTTGTCCTGAGACACGAGCTCTGCACACGGTGCCTTGCTGTTTGTGCTGTGTAATTCTCCAGCCTTTTCTTTTTTTTTTTATTTTTTATATTTATTTTTATTTTTTTATTATACTTTAAGTTCTAGGGTACATGTGCATAACATGCAGGTTTGTTACATATGTATACTTGTGCCATGTTGGTGTGCTGCACCCATCAACTCATCAGCACCCATCAATTCGTCATTTATATCAGGTATAACTCCCAATGCAATCCCTCCCCCCTCCCCCCTCCCCATGATAGGCCCCGATGTGTGATGTTCCCCTTCCTGAGTCCAAGTGATGTCATTGTTCAGTTCCCACCTATGAGTGAGAACATGCGGCTTTTGGTTTTCTGTCGTTGTGATAGTTTGCTAAGAATGATGGTTTCCAGCTGCATCCATGTTCCTACAAAGGACGCAAATTCATCCTTTTTAATGGCTGCATAATATTTCATGGTGTGTATGTGCCACATTTTCTTAATCCAGTCTGACGCAGATGGACATTTGGGTTGATTCCAAGAGTTTGCTATCATGAATAGTGCCACAATAAACATACGTGTGCATGTGTCTTTATAGCAGCATGATTTATAATCCTTTGGGTATATACCCAGTAGTGGGATGGCTGGGTCATATGGTACATCTAGTTCTAGATCCTTGAGGAATCGCCATACTGTTTTCCATAATGGTTGAACTAGTTTACAATCCCACCAACGTGTAAAAGTGTTCCTATTTCTCCACATCCTCTCCAGCACCTGTTGTTTCCTGACTTTTTAATGATTGCCATTCTAACTGGTGTGAGATGGTATCTCATTGTGGTTTTGATTTGCATTTCTCTGATGGCCAGTGATGATGAGCATTTTTTCATGTGTCTGTTGGCTGTATGAATGTCTTCTTTTGAGAAATGTCTGTTCATATCCTTTCCCCACTTTTTGATGGGGTTGTTTGTTTTTTTCTTGTAAATTTGTTTGAGTTCTTTGAAGATTCTGGATATTAGCCCTTTGTCAGATGAGTAGATTGCAAAAATTTTCTCCCATTCTGTAGGTTGCCTGTTCACTCTGATGGTAGTTTCTTTTGCTGTGCAGAAGCTCTTTAGTTTAATTAGATCCCATTTGTCAATTTTGACTTTTGCTCCCGTTGCTTTCGGTGTTTTAGACACGAAGTCCTTGCCCATGCCTATGTCCTGAATGGTACTACCTAGGTTTTCTTCTAGGGTTTTTACGGTATTAGGTCTAACATTTAAGTCTCTAGTCCATCTTGAATTAATCTTCGTATAAGGAGTAAGGAAAGGATCCAGTTTCAGCTTTCTACTTATGGCTAGCCAATTTTCCCAGCACCATTTATTAAATAGGGAATCCTTTCCCCATTTCTTGTTTCTCTCAGGTTTGTCAAAGATCAGATGGCTGTAGATGTGTGGTATTATTTCTGAGGACTCTGTTCTGTTCCATTGGTCTATATCTCTGTTTTGGTACCAGTACCATGCTGTTTTGGTTACTGTAGCCTTGTAGTATAGTTTGAAGTCAGGTAGCGTGATGCCTCCAGCTTTGTTCTTTTGACTTAGGATTGTCTTGGCAATGCGGGCTCTTTTTTGGTTCCATATGAACTTTAAAGCAGTTTTTTCCAATTCTGTGAAGAAACTCATTGGTAACTTGATGGGCATGGCATTGAATCTGTAAATAACCCTGGACAGTATGGCCATTTTCATGATATTGATTCTTCCTATCCATGAGCATGGTATGTTCTTCCATTTGTTAGTGTCCTCTTTTATTTCACTGAGCAGTGGTTTGTAGTTTTACTTGAAGAGGTCCTTTACATCCCTTGAAGGTTGGATTCCTAGGTATTTTATTCTCTTTGAAGCAATTGTGAATGGAAGTTCATTCCTGATTTGGCTCTCTGCTTGTCGGTTACTGGTGTATAAGAATGCTTATGATTTTTGCACATTAATTTTGTATCCTGAGACTTTGCTGAAGTTGCTTATCAGCTTAAGGAGATTTTGGGCTGAGACGATGGGGTTTTCTAAATATACAATCATGTCGTCTGCAAACAAGGACAATTTGACTTCTTCTTTTCCTAACTGGATACCCTTGATTTCTTTCTCTTGCCTGATTGCCCTAGCCAGAACTTCCAACACTATGTTGAATAGGAGTGGTGAGAGAGGGCATCCCTGTCTTGTGCCAGTTTTCAAAGGGAATTTTTCCAGTTTTTGCCCATTCAGTATGATATTGGCTGTGGGTTTGTCATAAATAGCTCTTACTATTTTGAGGTACGTTCCATCGATACCGAATTTATTGAGCGTTTTTAGCATGAAGGGCTGTTGAATTTTGTCAAAAGCCTTTTCTGCATCTATTGAGATAATCATGTGTTTCTTGTCCTTGGTTCTGTTTATATGCTGAATTACGTTTATTGATTTGCGAATGTTGAACCAGCCTTGCATCCCAGGGATGAAGCCCACTTGATCATGGTGGATAAGTTTTTGGATGTGCTGCTGAATCTGGTTTGCCAGGATTTTATTGAGGATTTTTGCATCGATGTTCATCAGGGATATTTGTCTAAAATTTTCTTTTTTTGTAGTGTCTCTGCCAGGCTTTGGTATCAGGATGATGTTGGCCTCATAAAATGAGTTAGGGAGGATTCCCTCTTTTTCAATTGATTGGAATAGTTTCAGAAGGAATGGTACCAGCTCCTCTTTGTACCTCTGGTAGAATTCAGCTGTGAATCCATCTGGTCCTGGACTTTTTTTGGTTGGTAGGCTATTAATTATTGCATCAATTTCAGAGCCTGCCATTGGTCTATTCAGGGATTCAACTTTTTCCTGGTTTAGTCTTGGGAGAGTGTAAGTGTCCAGGAAATTATCCATTTCTTCTAGATTTTCTAGTTTATTTGCGTAGAGGTGTTTATAATATTCTCTGATGGTAGTTTGTATTTCTGTGGGGTCCGTGGTGATATCCCCTTTACCATTTTTTATTGCATCTATTTGATTCCTCTCTCTTTTCTTCTTTATTATTCTTGCTAGCGGTATGTCAATTTTGTTGACTTTTTCAAAAAAAAAAAAAAAAACAACTCCTGGATTCATTGATTTTTTGGAGGGTTTTTTGTGTCTCTATCTCCTTCAGTTCTGCTTTGATCTTAGTTATTTCTTGCCTTCTGCTAGCTTTTGAATGTGTTTGCTCTTGCTTCTCCAGTTCTTTTAATTGTGATGTTAGAGTGTCAATTTTAGATCTTTCCTGCTTTCTCTTGTGGGCATTTAGTGCTATAAATTTCCCTCTACACACTGCTTTAAATGTGTCCCAGAGATTCTGGTATGTTGTATCTTTGTTCTCGTTGGTTTCAAAGAACATCTTTATTTCTGCCTTCATTTCGTTATGTACCCAGTAGTCATCCAGGAGCAGGTTGTTCAGTTTCCATGTAGTTGAGCAGTTTTGATTGAGTTTCTTAGTCCTGAGTTCTAGTTTGATTGCACTGTGGTCTGAGAGAGAGTTTGTTATAATTTCTGTTCTTTTACATTTGCTGAGGAGTGCTTTACTTCCAATTATGTGGTCAATTTTGGAATAAGTGCAATGTGGTGCTGAGAAGAATGTATATTCTGTTGATTTGAGGTGGAGAGTTGTATAGATGTCTATTAGATCCGCTTGGTGCAGAGATGAGTTCAATTCCTGGATATCCTTGTTAACTTTCTGTCTCGATGATCTGTCTAATGTTGACAGTGGAGTGTTGAATTCTCCCATTATTATTGTATGGGAGTCTAAGTCTCTTTGTAAGTCTCTAAGGACTTGCTTTATGAATCTGGGTGCTCCTGTACTGGGTGCATATATATTTAGGATAGTTAGCTCTTCCTGTTGAATTGATCCCTTTACCATTATGTAATGGCCTTCTTTGTCTCTTTTGATCTTTGATGGTTTAGAGTCTATTTTATCAGAGACTAGGATTGCAACCCCTGCTTTTTTTTGTTCTCCATTTGCTTGGTAGATCTTCCTCCATCCCTTTATTTTGAGCCTATGTATGTCTCTGCATATGAGATGGGTCTCCTGAATACAGCAGACTGATGGGTCTTGACTCTTTATCCAGTTTGCCAGTCTGTGTCTTTTAATTGGACCATTTAGTCCATTTACATTTAAGGTTAATATTGATATGTGTGAACTTGATCCTGCCATGATGATATTAACTGGTTATTTTGCTCGTTAGTTGATGCAGTTTCTTCCTAGCCTCGATGGTCTTTACATTTTGGCCTGTTTTTGCAGTGGCTGGTACTGGTTGTTCCTTTCTATGTTTAGGGCTTCCTTCAGGGTCTCTTGTAAGGCAGGCGTGGTGGTGACAAAATCTCTAAGCATTTGCTTATCTGTAAAGGATTTTATATCTCCTTCACTTATGAAACTTAGTTTGGGTGGATATGAAAATCTGGGTTTAAAATTCTTTTTTTTAAGAATGTTGAATATTGGCCCCCACTCTCTTCTGGCTTGTAGAGTTTCTGCCGAGAGGTCTGCTGTTATTCTGATGGGCTTCCCTTTGTGGGTAACCCGACCTTTCTCTCTGGCTGCCCTTAAGATTTTTTCCTTCATTTCAACTTTGGTGAATCTGACAATTATGTGTCTTGGAGTTGCTCTTCTCAAGGAGTATCTTTGTGGTGTTCTTTGTATTTCCTGAATTTGAATGTTGGCCTGCCCTACTAGGTTGGGGAAGTTCTCCTGGATGATATCCTGAAGAGTGTTTTCCAACTTGGTTCCATTTTCCCCCTCACTTTCAGGCACCCCAATCAGATGTAGATTTGGTCTTTTTACATAATCCTATACTTCTTGCAGGCTTTGTTCATTTCTTTTTCTTCTTTTTTCTTTTGGTTTCTCTTCTTGCTTCATTTCATTCATTTGATCCTCAATCGCTGATACTCTTTCTTCCGGTTGATTGAGTCAGTTCCTGAAGCTTGTGCATTTGTCACGTATTTCTCGTGTCATGGTTTTCATCTCTGTCATTTCATTTATGACCTTCTCTGCATTAATTATTCTAGCTATTAATTCTTCCACTCTTTTTTCAAGATTTTTAGTTTCTTTGTGCTTCCACTCTTTTTTCAAGATTTTTAGTTTCTTTGTGCTGGGTACGTAATTCCTCCTTTAGCTCTGAGAAGTTTGATGGACTGAAGCCTTCTTCTCTCATCTCGTCAAAGTCATTCTCTGACCAGCTTTGATCCGTTGCTGGCGATGAGCTGCGCTCCTTTGCAGGGGGATATGCACTCTTAGTTTTTTGAATTTCCAGCTTTTCTGCTCTGCTTCTTCCCCATCTTTGTGGTTTTATCTGCCTCTGGTCTTTGATGATGGTGACGTACTGATGGGGTTTTGGTATAGGTGTTCTTCCTTTTTGATAGTTTTCCTTCTAATAGTCATGACCCTCAGCTGTAGGTCTGTTGGAGATTGCTTGAGGTCCACTCCAGACCCTGTTTGCCTGGGTATCAGCAGCAGAGGTTGCGGAAGATAGAATATTGCTGAACAGTGAGTGTACCTGTCTGATTCTTACTTTGGGAGCTTCCTCTGAGGGGTGTACTCCACCCTGTGAGGTGGGGGGTGTCAGACTGCCCCTAGTGGGGGATGTCTCCCAGTTAGGCTACTCAGGGGTCAGGGACCCACTTGAGCAGGCAGTCTGTCCGTTCTCAGATCTCAACCTCCGTGTTGGGAGATCCACTGCTCTCTTCAAAGCTGTCAGACAGAGTCGTTCGCGTCTGCACAGGTCTCTGCTGCTTCCCCTGTTGTTTTTTAGCTGTGCCCTGTCCCCAGAGGTGGAGTCTACAGAGACAGGCAGGTTTCCTTGAGCTGCTGTGAGCTCCACCCAGTTTGAGCTTCCCAGTGGCTTTGTGTACCTACTTAAGCCTCAGCAATGGCAGGCGCCCCTCCCCCACCCTCGCTGCTGCCTTGCGGTAAGATCGCAGACTGCTGTGCTAGCAATGAGGGAGGTTCCGTGGCCGTGGGACCCTCCCGTCCAGGTGTGTGTATAATCTCCTGGTGTGCCCGTTTGCTTAAAGCGCAGTATTGAGGTGGGAATTACCTGATTTTCCAGGTGTTATGTGTCTCAGTTTCCCTGGCTAGGAAAAGGGATTCCCTTCCCCCTTGCGCTTCCCAGGTGAGGCAATGCCTCGCCCTGCTTCAGCTCTCACTGGTCGGGCTGCAGCAACTGACCAGCACCGATTGTCCGGCACTCCCCAGTGAGATGACCCGAGTACCTCAGTTGAAAATGCAGAAATCACCGGTCTTCTGTGTCGCTTGCGCTGGGAGTTGGAGACTGGAGCTGTTCCTATTCGGCCATCTTCAGGAACCTACTTTTCCTCTCCCACCTTTTCTAAGAAAATCATGAGGGATTTCACAAAGTAGCTCATCATAATCTGTCAGGGCAACATCGTGGTCATGACTAGCAGCTGCAAACTCTATTACAATATCTCTAGAATGGCCAGTTAGATGTTACATGTGAAACCAGAAAAGTTAAAATGTGAACATTTGAAACTGACTCAGTAAAGTGGAATCTCCAAGTCATATCAAAACTTGTCTAATATATCACAGATGAGTTCCCAAACAGTGTCCTCAGTTACAAATGGGACCCTCCAACACATATGAAGAGTACAAAAATTCTTTGCCCTCCTCAACTTTTTTCCATATTGTTCTAGGTGAATATGAATAAAACAGCCCTTACTGTCTTTTTTTTTTTTTTTTTTTTTTTTTTTTTTTTTTTTTTTTGAGACAGGGTCTTGCTCTGTCACCCAGGCTGGAGTGTAGTGGGACGATCATGGCTCACTGCAGCTTTGACTTCTTGGGCTGAAGTGATCCTCCTATCTCAGCTTCTGGAGCAGCTGGGACCACAGGTGTGCAACACCTCCTTGCCATTTTTTTAATTTTAATTTTTTGTAGAGACAAGATCTCACTATGTTGCTCAGGCTGGTCTTGAACTTCTGGGCTCAAGTGATCCTTCTGCTTTGGCCTCCCAAGATGCTGGGATTACAGGTGTTAGCCACTGTGCTCGTCCCTCTCACAGACTTTTTCTAAAAACCCTTCCAATTCACAGAAAGAGGATGTTCCTGCCATCTGTAGCCAGTGTAAGGTGGCCTCACCTCATTCCAGGAATTCTTGTGACAAGTAAAGGTTGGAACATACACCTATGCAGTTTCCTCTTCTATGCTTCATTGAATTTTACCTGAGACCCTCTCCAACTCCAGATAAAATGCTAGACATCGCCCATGAATTTAAATAAGTTGTCAGAATGTAACCAGAGAACGAAGGTGTCAAAATTTTGCCTTTTGAGTTTTTCAAAATCCATAAACTCAGGAAAACCCTTAAGAGTTCCCTTAAATTCTGCCCACACATCAGTAAATAGTCTCTTTATTAAACCTTCCTCAAATTATCCTGTTTGAGAGAGCTATGTTTTCTGCTGGGACCCTGTCTAATAAATGTAATCATATAAAATTTGAGGGTGGAGGCTAGAGATCAAAATTTGGAAGTTATTAAAAAATAGCAAGTATTTTAGTAGGTGCAGCCAAGGTGTAGGGTAAGACAGAGAAGATTTGGAAGCATTTGTAACCTAGTTTTCTTTTCTTATCCTGCCCCAGATTCCACAGATAAAGGAGGGAAGAGGGGAGGAGGGAAAGGAGTCAAAAGAGTAAAACCATCAAGTTTCACAGGGGAAAAACCGAATCAGTGATCCGCATCTGAGAGCCATGTTTCAAGGAGCCCATTGCTCACTAATGGAGTTTTCAGCAGGAACACCTGGGCAAGGTGGGATGATAAAGAACTGTCGAGATCTTCCATTGAATCAAGACTGGCAAAACACCCATTGCTACAAGGTTGCACTTGCTCTCAAGTGGTCATTGCTGTAGAGATAAATACCATCAGGTAATCCATCAGAATTGCATATCAGAGTTAGGAACTCTCAAATAGTTCTGCGTTTTCCATTATTATCAATGAATCCTGATGAAGTCACTGAAAATAGAGTATTATGGCCATCAAAACTGAGTTTTGAAAATGGCTACACCTACTCAAATACTTGCTATTTGTGAATAATTTCCAAATTTCCATATCTAGCCTCCACCTTCTAGTTTTATATAATTACCCTCATTGGTAAGGGTCCCAGCAGAAAACATATAGCTCTCTCAAACTGGATAATTTGAGGTAGGTTTAATAAACAGACTATTTACTGATGTGTGGGCAGGGTTTAAGGGAACCAACAAGCTTCCCTGGGGCTATTAATTGCCATAACCCTTACTTTCCCTAGGTCTGAAGGAATACAAGGAGAGCAGTTACCAGAACCTGAAGGGAGATGGTGGACATAAAGAGAAAGCTTCCTGATAGGAGTCGTGATGTTCAATAGGGGAGCACCACAAACCCATGGTGGGCTAGGAGGGCAGTAGCCAAGAAAATAAATACTCTGTTCTCATTCTCTTCTCACCTCTCCCATTGATCTCCTGAAGTGTGCCTCCTGTTAACTGAAGCCAATTTGAAGCCACTGGGAAAGGGGGCCCGTTGAAGCAGTCCATGCATGTCAGAGCAGGGTGGAGGAGTGGAAAGCCGGGTTATGAGCAGGAGGCAATGAGAAACATTCAGCACAGACAATTTGATAAGAGTTGGAAGAACTTCCTGGAAAGCCTTGCTTCCTTGGAGAATTTGATGAAAGCTATGAGCCTTCACACCACCAGCAATAAAAAGAACAAATAAATATACCTATTTGATTTTTACATGATTTTTCAAAAGGTGGTTTCAGCCTCTGTGGTTTCTCAATAGTGTACCTAGGAGTTCCATACATAGCAACTTAAGAACCTCCTGCTCTGGAGAGCAGTATGTAGGAGTACACACCATCCTGTAATCCTTTTTTTTCCTTAGCTTTTCCCCCTACTGTATTTCCAGCAACTTAGATATCATGAAGTGAAGCTGAAACCTTTGGCCAACTATAAGTGAGCCAACCAGACCTGTTCTTTCCTCAGATGTACTAAATCTGAGCTATAATATGGAGCCTGAATAGCAAAGCTTTGAAGGAGCAGCAGACAGAAAATGTGGGGGTGGCCATGTGATAATGGGTTGCCTAGCAACAATGGCTGGAAGGCTGTCGTTTCTGGAGCCTCTCAGCAGAGAGAATTCATTTTTAAACTATGTGTACGTGTGTGTGTGTGTGAGAGAGAGTGTCGGGGGCGGGGGTGGGGGAGAGGGGCAAGAGAGACAGTGAAAAGCAGAGACAGTCAGACAAACACAGACAAGAAGGAGGCTTTAGTAAACAAACACATAACAGAAGTAAGAAAGAATGGGAGCAAGTTTAGGGGAAAGGAGAAATGGAGATAAGTTCAAGGGGTGGGCTGTGAGATGAACTCAGTTGAAGAAAAGGGAAAAACGAGAGGAACAAGGGTTGAAAAGAGAAATGACCAAAAGAATTAGTGAGGGAATGATGGAATGAGTGGGAGCAACTTCTTCCCAGGCCTCACTGAAGGCTGCAGTGTTAACTTTACTTCACAATGAAAGTTACCCAGTTTTTTTTTCTAATTAAATTTTTTCCTTATAAGTAAAAAACCTTTAGTTGTAGCAGCAGAAAGAATCAGGAATTATTTATTAAGCACTACTGGGGCCACAGCATTTATCAGGCTACTAAAGATTCCTTTACAATAACCACAATGATTACTTGTCTCAGTACAGCTTTTAAAATTTTACCAATTACTGTCACAGCTGTCATCTCAGGGGACCCTTACTGCAGCTGTCAGGCAATGAAGGGATTCTCATTACTTCAATTACAGACATGAAGAAACTTAGGCCCTGAGAGGAAGGGTGGTTGCCTAGGGTGCCACGTTTAGTAAGCTTAGATCAAGGACTCAGTACTTGTGACCCTGACTTCAAGTTCCAGGTCCAGGGCTGGCATGTATCTCTGCTTGGACTTTCCAATTGCACACTAAGTGTGGTGGACCTGACATGGAAACACTTGCTCTCTACCACCTGCTGAAATTTGAACTGAAGAGCTATTGCAAAGTCTGAAGCCAGTAGGGGTCTTCTTCTTCTTCTTTCCTTATAATGTGCAAATGTGTACATTTGTGCCTCCAAGAACAGCGCTTAATTTTCCCAAGTATGCAGCCAGTATCCAATAGCTCCTTGAGATACTCCTAGGCATCGATCCTCTCAGAAAAACCTTGTCTCTCTTGTCACAACAATCATCAATTATTGCAAAAGACCTCCTGGGCACAGGGAGGGATATTTGAGAGATGGAGAGAAATTTGTGACTAGAACTAAGGGGCTGAAGGATCACACAGAGCTCAAGAGCTAGCAACTGAATGCCATGGAGCAGTTGAGTAGCTCCTGTGCCCTTTCATGCCTCTCCAATGCTTGAGAACTAGGATGGAGCAAAGATGAGCCCAAGTTCTATGTTTAGCAGCAAGCTTCTCTCCTGCCTTAGTCCTTCAATCTTATACCTACTTGACAGATTAGATTTCCAAAAATGGCATTCACCTGCTTAGCAACCTTTAATATTTTCTCCATTCAACATGGCATTTGTTTTGTCATCTAGCATTCAAGAATTGCTTTGTTTTACTCCAAACTTTATTTTAGTTTCATATATGCCTATTCCTACAGTCCAAATGTTTGAAAAACTGGGCTAGTTATTGATTCTCAAACATACCCCATACCTCGCAACCATGCCCTTGCTCAACATATCTCCTCTTCCTGTAACCCTGTCTGTCTTCCAGTGAGAAAGTAGTTCCTATCAATTGTCTCCACTGAGCGCTTGGGTTTGTAATGCATCCAACTGGCTAAGCCAAGTTATATTTCCAAGAATTTCCTTTTCTACAGGTTATGGTGGGTCACAAGAGAGATTCTTGTGAGAGATTTACAAGACAGAAGGGAAGCAGCTGTCATTTTATAGCTCATAAACATTGCCACATATCTCCTGGCTCATCTTGGTGGTGTAATGCAGCAGCCAGGCCTGCAATTGCTGCACACTTCTCTGAATTCTATTTTAGCTTATCTAACTTCTGGACCAGGTTGTGTGTTTAGTTCAGTATAGTAGGGCCCCAAATTCTCCAGGACACTCACACAATCAAGATCAGAGCCATCAAGAACAGACATGAGAGTTTCAGTTCATCCTGTGAGCTCTAGCGTATGCCGGCAGTGGGTCCCATCTTATTCTTGCTCTCCCTCATCTTACATTCGTCTTTCCTTCCCTGCTGCCTGACCTGTGGACTTTAAGATCCAAAATTAGATGCAAAGACAACAGCCCTAAAGATTCTGTTGAACCAGTCCTGCAGTTGTCAAATTCCTATAACAAATTCATATATTTAAAAAAAGATCTCTGTGGTTTAGCTTCTCTGATTCAACTTGAATGTGAGCTTCTTGAAGGCAGATACAATGCCTTTGATAAATTTTGACAAGCTTTACAGCTTACAAAATGCTTTCACATTAATTATTTCATTGAATTCTCGCAACCAGGGTCACTGTACAAAGTTACGTATTGGCTAGCATTAGTTGCATCATCCTGGCATTCAGGTTGTAATAGGACTGCCACTCCTCTCCTTCCCAGAGGTGAGCAATATGGCACCCTTGGTCATCACAGCCCTTTGCAGTGGATTGCACTAAGATTCTTATCCTTGTTGTTCTAATGAAAAAATGTGAATTGGGGAGAGGTTACTTCATCTGAATGATGAAGTATCTTTCCCAGTGTCATGGAATAATATGAGATAGAATCACTGACTGCACATCTATTTATTTATTTGTTGTTTATTAAATAAGAGACCCAGTCTTTTATTCTTGATCTGTGAGGTTAAAGCATAGATAATGCCCCTTGTTCTCCTACCTTTCCCATCTATCATTTACTTTTGCCTTCAAAGTCAGTTATGAATGGGGTGAAAATAATGTCTATTTTACCAAGGAGAATACCCATCCCACAATGAATTGGCATTTTACCTTTTCATGGCTAGAGCATAATGGAAGTGAAATGGTGAAAGCCATCCTAATTGAGGAAGTGTTGATGCAATGACATATGATCCAGACAAGGGTTTATCAGAGCCCTTTTCTGAAAGAGATATAAAGTCGTTGAGAGTTATTGTTACTGTTCTACTGGAGTTGTTAAAGTTTTTCCATGTAAGTCTTATCTCTATATAAAATCCCATCTAGTATAGGAGAGAATAAGGCCTAAGAAAAGCAGAACTGAAAAATGGAGGGGGAGAGGAAAAGTGAACTAATATCATTTTAACTACTGGATATACCCTTGAAATTCCCAGTTAGGTAAGCTAATAATTCCTTTTGGCTCAAGTCAGTTTGAGAGGCTTTTCTGTTACTTGTAACTAAAAATCCCTGATTAGATAGATTGGTATAAAAACTGAAAAATTTGAGTTAAAAACCTAAAGATTTGTTGAAGTGCAGTATTTACAGTATGCAGACTAAGTTCTAGCTCCAGCATTATGAGTTTTGCAAGTCAATCCTCTTCTCTGGGTCTAAGTTATCCAACCAGTATAAAGAGAGAATTTTACCAAATTATTTCTAAGGACACTTCTAGCTCTAACATTCAGAATAACAATATCCATGGCTCATTCTTAGCCTCTGGAACAACAAAGAGCCGAGAGTAGGACATAAGGATTCTAGCCTTAGCTCTGCCTCTGGTTAGCTGGGGGACCTTGGTCAAGCACCTTCTCCTCTCTGGAATCCACTTCAGAAGTTAGACTTAGCAGAAATTAGACTTGCTATTCTCAGGGGTTTGCTATGGCTCTGGTGTATCAGACTTCTTTGAGTCTCTGAGAGCTTGTTCCTAATCACATCAGAATATGTCCTGTATTTCTGTTTCTCTGGATGTTTGTGGGGTTTTCTATTTTCACATGTGTAAAAGTTCTCATTGAGTCCTTCAAAGTTGAACACCTTGTGCTTCTTTTAGGGAAAGGCCTGTCTTGTCTCCCTTTACCATGTCCAGGAGAACATTTGAATATTTTATTTAGTTTATAGCTCAGTCTTTTGAAAGAATATGATCACAACTTTTCCTTTTATTTCACTATCTGGAGGGTAACCACTGGAGAAGAAGGAGGTTGGCTAGCAAAGCAATGACCACAGTTCAGGTGGATAAGTGTCATAATATTGCAAAGTAAGCACACGGAGTACTGCCAATGTTTCGGTGTGACTGCAGCAAAGGATTTTATGAAGCGGAGTAGTGTGAGTCAAGGGTAAAGAGGCCGGCAGGGGCCTCAGCTGCAGGAGATCAACTGTAAACTTAGTAGTTTAGCCTTCACCCTTAAGGTTACGAGAAGCAATTAAATGGCTCCAATTTTGGAATTGAGTTGTATTTCAGCAATGTCACTCTGGAAGCAATGTGGAGAAAGAATCAGAGAGAGGAAAGAATGAAATGCAGACTACAGCTGTAATTTAAGTGAGATGCTGAAGGCCTAAACTAAGGTAGTGATAGAAGACATATTGAGAAGTATATAGAATTGAGAATTAGCAATTTGGACGTGAGCCATCACTGGATATGGGAACACAGGAGGTGTTAAAACTATAGAGGAATAAGTGGTAGCAGATGTCTTGACAATTTAGTAAGCCTGAATGTGAAAAGGAAAATAAGGTAAAGATGAAAATGCCCTCAGACAAAACAGTGATGAGAGAAGGGAGAGGGAGAAGAGAGATCAAATGGGGAGAAAATAGAGAGGTCAAGGAATGGGAGGTCTCAATGAGATTTTTAAAAATCACACATGTAGGGTGAATAAAAGAATGAGAGAGGAGCATGGCTAGGAGACTGGTCCACGACAGGGATATTTTAATTTAGAGTAGTTTAAGGTGAAGAAAAAATTGACAGTGTATCTGTGGAAAGGTGTGGCTAATACTGTTTCACTGGAAATGAGAATATCGAATTGTTGAGCCGTTGATGGGGATGTTGGAATCATCTGGAGGATGGTAAGATGTGTAAGAGAGGAAAACCAGTGGATGGCTATGATCAGTGGAAAATAACATAATGGAGTATGGCATAAGTCTCATAATGACAGGAGTTACTTAAAAGAATAATGAGGAAAGGTCTGGAAGCAAAATGGGAGTGACAAAAACCTTTATCTCTTTTGGCTTTAAGGTACATGTTGTATGAGAGAACAAAGTCTCCACTGAAGAGGACTTCAGTATAAGTTATATTCTCAGTGAACAGCCAGGTTGCAGTTAAGACATGAAGATGAAGGGAATAATCAGAGAAAATGTTCCCTATTCTGTTCCATTGATGTATTTATTTTAATTTGTCTTAATTACTACAGTCTTATAATGAGAAAATTTTTGGTAGAGTAAATCTTTCCACCATCTTCTTCTTCAGGAATGTCTTGACTATTTATGATACTTTGATTTTCCAGATAAATTTCAGAGTTAGATTGACAAATTCCACAAAATAAGACATGTTAGAATTTGATTGTGGTTAGAATTTATTGGTAGAATTACCAATAAATTGCAGGAGTGTTAACATATTTACAATATTGAGTATTTCAATCTATGAATCTGGCATATCCTGATTTATTTCAGTCATGTTTTATAAAGTTACGTAATTTTCTTTGTGGAGGTCTTGTACATTTTATATTACATTTATTTCCATGTGCTTTATATTTTTAATATCACTGTAAATTTAGTTGTAATAGTGTTTTCTAATTATTTTCTTGAGTCTCTATTGTTGTTCTTTTTCTAACTACTTGGGAAGAATAATTAACTTTCAGGTTTTCTTCTCTTTCTTCTGATTTCTACTTTAATTGAATCTCACAAATTTTGTTATTTGATATTTTCATTGTTTTGCAGTTCAAACTGTTTTGAAATTCCCATTATGATTCCCTCTTTATCCATGAAGTCTTTTAAATTGACTCTTTATTTCCAAAACGGGATTTTTTCTAGTTAATATTTTGTTGTCAATTCTTAGTTGAATGTGCTTATGGTCAGATAATATGATCAGGGTGGTTTCAATCTTTTGCCATTTTTGACTGAATATGATACAGTCAATTTTTATAAATGTTATATATGTGTCTGCAAAAATATGTACTTTCCATTTGCTTGATATATGCTGATGTAGACAGATATAGATATACAAGTACATAAAGATATAGCTGCACATAGATCCACATGTCCATTAGGTCAAGTTCATTAATTATTTTTTCAGTGCTACTATATACTTACTGATTGTTTCTCCCTGCTTGTTCTATCAATTTCTGAGAAAGTTATGTTACTCAACTATGCTTGTTTATTTCTCTTCATAGTTATGCCAACTTTCAGTCCTGTATTTTTTTTTTTTTTTTTTTTTGTGACGGAGTCTCGCTCTGCCGCCCAGGCTGGAGTGCAGTGGCCGGATCTCAGCTCACTGCAAGCTCCGCCTCCTGGGTTTACACCATTCTCCTGCCTCAGCCTCCTGAGTAGCTGGGACTACAGGGGCCCGCCACGTCGCCCGGCTAGTTTTTTGTATGTTTAGTAGAGACGGGGTTTCACCGTGTTAGCCAGGATGGTCTCGATCTCCTGACCTTGTGATCTGCCCGTCTCGGCCTCCCAAAGTGCTGGGATTACAGGCTTGAGCCACCACGCCCGGCCTTGTATTTTTAAACTATGTTATCAGGTAACAACAAATATTAAGACTGTAGGAAGTAACAGACACATTAACATTTGTAGCTGATGATTTTAACCCACCACTTTCAGAACCTGAAAGTTCAAGCAAACAAAAATAAGCAGCAATATAAAAGGCTTAAACACAATAATAAAATTGAGCCATTAGATAATATAAAACTCTACACCCAAAAAACAGAATACAAATCCTTTTGAGCACCATTTACAGAAATATACTATGAATTAGGAAAACAGAGGCTACAATAATCTCTGAATGATTGATATTGTAAAATCTAGGCTCTCTCATCATAATGCTTATCAGCAGTTAATACAAAGATGGCTCTGAAACCCAAATGTTTGGGAACAAAATAGCATATTACTGACTAACCTCTGAGTTGAAGGAAACTAAGAAATATTTAGAATTGAATAAAAACATTATATGCCAGTATTTTTAAAGTTTAAAATATATTTACCCTGAGACCTAGCAATACCACTGCTAAGCACTTACCCTAGAGAACCCAATGCACACATACACCAGAAGACCTGGCCAAGAGGTGAATTGCTTGTAGTAGTCTCAAACTGGACACAATCAAAATTTCAACACTAGTTGAATATTTGTATAAATAGTGATATATCCATAAATGTAATATCATACAGAAAATAAAATGAACAAACTTGGCTAGATACAGGTTGGATGTATCTTAATAACATAACATCAAAACAAAACAAACCCCAGACACACAAGAATATATATTATATAAGGCAATTTTTATAAAGTTGAAAAACTTTATAAATAAATAGATGATAAAATATACAAAACAACCAGAAATGTGTAAGGAAAGAGCATGGGGGACTTTTGGGGGGACTGGTCATGCTTTATTTGACTCAAGTAGTGGTTACTGGAATGCCCACATTATAATTTATTCCTTATAATATATGCTTTTTATGCACTTTTTAATGGATGTATTATATTTCACAACCACCTTAAATATCACTCAATAATGTCTTACTCCCACAGTGGAACCCCGTCATCATGTTGGTGTTGGAGACTAACACGTCCCTGCATACATTAGAGCATGTATGTGTGTTTTGGTGGGGATAGGAATATTGGAGTACAGAAAAGGATGTCGCATACCATGTTTACATCTGTCTGAAGAGAAGATAATCTAACAGGATTCCTCTGGTTTGCGACTCTAACTTTTATTTTTTATTTTTATTTTTTAAAGCCAATCAACTGAAGCAGTGGGAGTGGAGAAGGAATAAGGAAATCTGTAACTGGTTCTGACCAATTAGTTGTAAACACTACTGCACTCAAATCAACTTGATCCTGCATTTTAAAGAATGGGAAAGTATGATTTCATTTGTGACAGCAGACCCATTCCAGAATTTTTTCACTTGACAAATTATCTATGGTCAGTACTAGTATCTCTCAAATCTTAGCATCTTAAAAACTATTTCAAAGGAGATTTTAAATTGCAGAATCTTTGGAGTTATCCCAAGGAGAGGATGTGGCAGGTGGAGGAAATCTTATTTTTGAAAAAGTATACCGGGAGATTTTGAGGAAGGTGATCCAGGGACATGGGAAATCAATACTGCAGTGCCTAATACTTCCTTTGGCTTTGGCTTTATGAATAAAAATGTTTCATCAATTCAAACCCAAACTAGATTTGAATTATCCCCTAGTTCCAAAGCACTTCAAGGTCTCCTGTTCACTGATGACATGGTTTCTAATTCTCTGTTCTTCTCTCTTCCATCTCCATAGCATCCATCCCAATCGATTCCTACAGGCTGGTCCTTTCTTAGTCAGCTCCCTGACCCTCATTGCTGAGTATTTCATCTTTCCTCCCTCTTTGCAGGAAGTGGTTGCATTTTTCTCTTTTTACTCCCACCCCAGAATGCATAGTGCTAGGCTGAATACCCAGGAGACCCTTGCAAAGTGCAGTTTTGTCCCCTCAAGTGAACTGAACGTCAACATCCTGTTTTATTACTCCCCAGATGACCAGACTGCACCAAGCACATGATTTTGTGGAAGGAAAATCTCAACTAGGCTGCAGTACAGATTGTAAACTAGCTTTCTAGTTGGATGCCAACGAAATAATAACACCCACTGCAGACAAGTCTGGGTGTTCTTCACATTGCTTGCATATATCATCTCTATCTCATAATTGCAAGACCATTCTTTAAAAGTACTACTTTTCTTGGGAAACTGGAATTTTTGGTCTTTGGTGCTTTGCTTTCCCAAATACCCTGAACATCCCAGCAACACTCAAAAATCACTAGGCTCTCCTATTTCTTCCTCCTCCTGAAGTCCTGAGTATTTTCTCAATTTGTATGTGTTGCTGCTTTTTTCCCCATAAATCCACTAAAAATTACAGCAAGGTCCATACCCTTGGATAACTAATATTCTACCAGAGAGAGGCCGATGATGTACAAAATAAAGGAAATAAGCATGATGGTCTCAGAATGATGGATGCTCTGCAGAAATAAACAGGGTACTGTCATAGAGAGTGATGTTGGGCTACTTTAGAAGGAGATGACTAGAATTGAGTGAAAATTTGAACCATGCAACAATCTGGAGGAAGAGTATTCCAGGTGGAGGGAACAGTATAAACACCGGAGGCAGAGGTGTCCTTGGTGTGTTTGAGAAACAGCAAGAAGGCAAGTAGAGCTTCAGTGAAGTGAGCCAGGGTAGAGTGGAAGGAAATGATGAGTTTGGCTTTTATTATCAGTAGCAGGGAGAAGCCACTGGAATGTTTCAAGCAAAGAGGTTATAGTAGCTGGTATTCATGTTTAAAAGATTTCCTTTACCTTCAGTGTCAACAGTAGCATGCAGTGTACTGATACAGATAGCAGAAACCACTTTAATACATTAAAGCAGGAAGGGGGAATTAGGTACTTACAAAGATGTTTAAAAAAAAAGCCAGAATAAAAGATTAGGTTAAATTTCCAGAACTATTCTCTGAACACCAGAAGACTGGTATAATCAGGAGGGTGGACCGTGAAAAAGCCATTACTCCAAATTTCAGGCTCTAGGACCACATTGCTTCTGCTGAAATCATTACAAAGTTTAGCTCCAAGACCACACTGCCTCATCCTAGATCTATATAAACAAACTGGGTGCTTCATGCCATGCTTTTTGATACCCACAAAACCAGGAACAAGTACCTTTATTATTGCTGCTGCAGAAGAAAGCTTCCAAGAAGAAGTCTTCCAAGATCATGCTCTTTAGCAAGACCCAGAAACCACAGAAGAAGCATGGACTTTCACTCACTTCCCCTTCCAAATTTCATGCAGGTTTGTCCACTTGACAGAGGCCAAGTCATCTGTGAAATCCAGGCCATGAGGAAAGAAGTTCAGGAAATGTAGTCTAGCTTTTCAACCTCTTATCATGCAGTAAGCCATACAATAAATGGCTGGAATGGAGTCAAGTGAGCTAATCTGTGATATTTACTATAACAACAACAACAAAAATGCATGGGAAGGCCAATTAAGAGGCTATTGTAGTAGTCTGCCTTACAGATGATGGTGGTCTGGACTAGTGTGAAAAAGGCAAAGATGTTGAAAATTGGTTAGATTTATATTTTGCCTTAAAATAGGACTTGCTTATAGATTTGGGCAGAGTTGAGGAAAATATATAAAAGCCTGATTAATACTTCTTTCAACCTTGCTCCAATCACCCAATTTTATTTGCAAATTGTCAAGTATGGTTTAGGAATCCCTCTTATGTATAACATAGGACCATGCTGTATTGGAATCACTTATTTCATTGTCTGTGTTTATACAATTATCACATCCCTGGAGGGCAGAATGTGTATCTGGCTGTGCATGGCAAAGTGCCTAGCAAATCGTGCTCTTTCAACAAATATTGTTTACAAGAATGAGTGACAGAATATTGGACTGCCTTGAGTCTACCTGCTCAGAGGCCTGGCCACTTTCTCTGTACTAAGGGTCCTTATGGTTCCTTGCTTATTGCCAGTGTTGCTGGATGGAGCCACATATTCAAGCATGCAATTGTGAAATTCTTTAGGTGGTCAGAAACTGGAATCCAATTTTAAATGAGAAGTATAAAATGGAGCCTCACTCAAATCAACGCACATTATGTTCAGCTAAATTTCTCCTTTATTCACCATGGCGGTGATTGCTATAAGTGCACTTATCCTTCATTATAGAAAATTGGAAACATGAAGAAATTCTGTATTTTGTTCTGTGCTCCATTGTGAATCAGCCTGTGACCACATGAATATCTGAAACAAAACTGCTGACAGGAAGGTGCAAATGCTGAAGCTGGAGCAATAGAAACGACCCGAGAACGTGACTGAATAATAAAGGGGAGATACCAGTTAGTTCAATATGGATTGGGAGCTTTGAACAAAACTATATTTGAAACCTTTAAATTAAGTGACAATAAAACATCAAGTACAATCAGAAATTATGAGGTAAGATTACAAGGTGGTCCCATGTGACTCAGATTTTTGACTCCCCTACTAAGTTAGCTATCAACTGTGCTTCAGGTCTCCCAAGGAAAAACTATGATGAGCAGTTAGTTGCTTTGTAAATTGTCACTTCTAAATTAAGAGGGTAAAGTAGTAGTTTAAAATTAAATTCATTGTGATTAATTGAGCTTAGCAGTTTATATATTCCTTGGAGTTCTAGAATCTTCCTAGGGACTGGTTTGTATAGCGAAAGGCCTTTTCTCATCTCCTGGACTCCAGGAGACTGGGGCTCAGTCAGAAACATTTGGGACACATTCCAGACACTAACTCTCTCTAGATTGCATTATCCAGTCCTTCTATACAACTGCCCGTGTCCCCCACCCGCCACCCGCCATGCCCCAATCAGAAACACATAGCTCATCTCAGGAACTATGGATAGGGTTCCACATTTTTCCTTTCCACTTGTCCTATTGACAGGCCAGCTAAAATGTCACCTAATTCCAGAAGAAGAAAAAGAAGATCTTCCATTTTTTTGAGGACTGAACATATGCTTGGCAATAGTTTTAGGTGTTTCTGTATATTAACTCATTTTGCCACGTAAGGAAGTTCTATTATTATCTCAATTTAGTGATGAGGAAACTGAGGCATATAGAAGTTAGGTACTTGCTTAAGATTATACAACTAGTGAGTGACAGAACTGAGATTCAAACCCAGGCAGTCTGACTTCAGACCTGTGGGTCTAACCTCTGACCTCTACTATAGTCTCTCCTTTTCCAGATGAAAAATGGGAAAAATAATAGTGCCTACTTTACAGGGTTGCTGTGAGGATTAAATTATTGTTATGTGTCACCTGGATTAGGGTGATCATTTTCTGACCAGTGAGCTGTTGTAGAGAGTACATTTTGTAAATTAAGTTTCTTTCCAACATGATTCTCAAGCTGGAAAAAGCATTTCCATTTATTTTAATAAATCTGAAGTGAAGTTATGCATAAACAGAGTGCCACAATATTGCATTTTGGAGAAAAGAAGCTCTCTTAATGTGTTTACATTTGACGGAGCACAAGAAGGGTCACTCTGACTTCGTTTCCATAAGCGACTCCTCAATAGGATCTATAGGTTAACAGCAAAGCTTTCCTGTACCTAATGGCTTTTGGAATAGGTTTATGCTCTTGAATATGTGTGCACACTGTTCCAAATGCCCAATGCCTTTGCCCCAGTTTCATCATGTCAGTGTTAGCAAACATAGCCATAGTCACTGTTTGTCATTAAGGCATATTGACCTTTTATACACCATCTCAACCCAAAAGGCTCCATGTAGGAGAAAATAAGTCTAAGGAAACCAATTCACTGTAATGAGAAATGTTTTCATAAACAGCATCAGGAACATGGGAGCTGTCAGAGGAGCTAAGGCGAGTTTCTGTCATCTCATTTTGTGGAAATAGATAATGCCTAAATAAATGTTTTATACTCACCTCTAGTTTCTATGCTAGCCCATCCTATACATTCAAGGATTAAATAGATGCAGTATGCCCACATGCTGAAGAGCAAACTAGAGAATGGCTAATTTCTTTTTTTAAAAAAAATACCATAATGCGTAAGTACAAGCCTAAAGCTTAAGTTATTCACACTCACAAGCTAATAAATGAGTCAAAGAAATAGTTTAAGCAAACTTCCCCACTGGATTCAACATTTCTAAAAAAGGAAAAGGAACACCAGGGGAGCACATATTGCTCCTTGTTAATGAAGAACAGCTAGGCAAAATTCAGTGGAATTGATCAATTGTAGTCTGATTTTTTTTTTATTCAAACTTCTGCATTGTCAATTAGTACCTAAGATGCCTTCTGTAATTTGTGTTTTCAGGATGTCAGGCATTAAGTTACTTTTCATTATAACTGACACACGTCCTGATTGGATTTCTTTATTTATTTGTGAAATGAGGGTAAGGATTCAAGGGATAAATCACTGTGAGCAAAAATAGTTTGTCTTTCAAATGAGAAAGAATATGGAGAGAATGCAGCTACTGATGAGAGAAATTAAACTTTCAGGCTTTTAGAGGAAATGAGACATAAATACACAGAACTCTAATGAAAAGTAGTAGGTGATACAGGCACAAAGAGAACCACACAGTGCATGTTCAGTTACAGCCCTCACAGGTGGGTTTGGGGAGAGAGGTATATGATCTTGGCTTTAAAAGAAAGATGCAATTTTAACAGAAGAATGAAAAGTGAATAACTGTAAGAAGGCGTTGCTCAGAGAAAGGCCAGTGGCTCCATTAGGTTGAAACTGAGTGTGCATGACAGGAAGGGCAGTAAGGAGAGAGCTAGAAGGGTAGGTAGGAGTCAGTTAGAAAATGGTTTGGACAAAGACAGGATTAAAGAGGAAGTGAACATCAGAGGAGAAAAAAAAAACAATTAGAAGACTATTGGAAAAGTCTAGGTCAGGGATGAAGGCTTGAACTAGGGCCAGGAGCAGTGGTGTAATAAAGGCATAGTGGGAAGAAGCATCATGAAGGCAGACCTGGAGGACAAACTGAAAAAGATATTGTAAACCACTCATGAAAGCTTAGATAATTAATAAACACTCTTTCTCACTGCATCAACTTCTAAAGTCTTCTCCCCAAGTGGGAGTCAATTATGATAAAACCATGAAAGAGTAAGTGAGAAATTAGCATGGGAAGTCCCAGTTAGCTGAGTCAAGGAGTAAAGTGAACATACAGCCTCTTTGGGTGTTTATTTGATTATGGAAAGAACACATAGTGCTGAGGCAGGTTGCCACATGTGTCAGAAGCAGACAGCACAGCTGGCAGTGTGCTCTCGAGCCTGAGATAGTACACATGTTCCTTCCACCACCCCCCCACACACACATAGTCCCCTGAATAGCATGTACACTCACTCGGACCAGTTGCTCCCAAAAGACCTTATTTGAGCATGAAGTCTCCATTATTAGCAGAGACAACTTTTATGTTTGCCATTTCTATTGCTTGGGATTCTCAGCACTAAAAACCTGAATATTAGAAGGAACTTCAACATTGAGCTGGTTAGAGACATTAGAATCCTCTCTATAAAGTTCCCACCAAGTAGTCATGTATTCTGTTTTTCAGCATTTCCATTGATGGGGACCTCATCCCATCTTTGGCTTGTCCTAAGTATTATTTCTCTTTTACCATCAACCCTTTCTTAACAATTACTATGCCAGAAACTACTCTAGTTGCCTTACTAAGTTTATCTCACTTAATATTCACAACATTGAATTTAACAGATGAGGAAACTAAGGATCAGGGAATGTGACTTGCCCAAGGTCACACAACTGGTGGAAGGCAGAACTCCTAAACCTATCTGACTCTGTGCTCCCTTGATTAGAACTTAGACTAAGTCAAAATCTGTCTGTAAAACCCATTCACTGCCAGAGTTATAACATACTTTCCTAGACTCCTTGAGGAACAGTTGGAGACATAAATCTTCTCAATCATTTTTATCACCAAAACACTTGACAAATGCTTGAGAATTTGATAGACAAGACTATCAAAGTAAAAGGCAAAGAAGGCCACATAGCAAATCCTTTAGAGAGTGCCTGTCTTTACCCTCTTTCCACTCCTCAATATGGGACACTCAGCTTTCTACTCTTTCAGTGCTCAACAATGAGCCTTCTAATCAAAAAATCTGATAGCCACTTCCAAGTCTTTATCTTCTATGAGCTCCACCTTCTGGAAGTTTTCTCCTCTCTTAGTTTCAGAGATGATTCATAACAGCTAGGCTCTCATAGGGAGACTAGGAATGTTCTGAGCGGAAAAGAAAGATATCATATATTCAAATTCCTATCTAACATCAACACTTACATGTTTAATAATCAAAAGTAATGTAAAATGTCCAAAACTAAGTTCTTACGTTACACCATTTTAAAAAATGGATCAAACACCTAAATGCAATAAGACTTATAGAAAAAAGTACTGGAAAAATTTTATGACATTTGAATTAACAATGTTTTCTTAGATATGGCACCAAAAACACTGTCAATAAATGAAAAAATAGATAAATTAGAGTTCATCAAAATTTAAAACTTTTATGCATCAACAGGCACTATGAAAAGTGAAAAGGCAAAACAAAGAACGGAAGAAAATATTTGCAAATCATATATCTGATAAGGGGTTAATATCGGTTTTCTTATCTGAAATATGGAGGTGATAATAATTTTGTACAGGACCCTTGTTTCTTATCCCCTGGGTGCAGGAGCAGGGGCGGGGTGCCCAGAGGGCAGCCATCAACAGCCCCACTGAAGGGCAGAGTAGCTGGTGGCAGCTAAGACCCAAATGTAGAAGCAGAAGGCCATCTATTTGTGCATTAAAATCTCCTCGCTCACAAGGGTCTCTGTTCCTTGTGCCTATCCCTGAGCTTCTGAAGAAGGTTCCTTTTGAAAATATCAGCCTGGCTTACCCAGATTCAGGGAAACAATTAGATAAATAAAAAGGCTCATTTCACGATTAGATCAGGATTGCTGAGGACCCCTGGTGGCAATAAGTGATAATGACAGCTGCCCTTACAGATGGAGACTATGAGAAACCTGACCAGGATGAGGGAAGTGAAATCAGAGCTCAGAAGCTTTGGCAGAAAGGTATTCCCTTCTGTTAGGGTTGCTCTGTTAACAAACAGGCATTATTATCACCTCTATATTTCAGATAAGGAAACAGATTCAGAAGCTATGTCACTAGATCTTCAGATTTGTAGTCAAATGCCCTTTTTAGTATATTATGCTACAGCAAGTCCCTGGGATAAATCTTAAAGTAATGGAACATTTTCCCTGATCCTGCTCTTCCATAGTAAGGGAGGAATATACTGCTAAAAGATGCTACAGATACTAAAAGGTAGGCTTTCACAGGCTTTGGGAGAGAGCTGTGGCCTATACAAATTGTGAATGCCTGGCAAACGTAAAGAGAAACGCTGCAAAATCAGAATTAAAACCCAGCTACTCCTCCCTTTGTGACATTTGATCAAAATTGTTGGTGACATACTGCATACCACAGACGAAAGCAGGTTAATGCCTTCACTGTTGAATCACTTTGTGGTTGGGTTGGCACTAGGCAACAGAGAAGCCTTTCCTGATCTCCCAATATCTTTTCTTGAAGAAACGGTTCTCTCTGTGATGGTGATGGGGGTCGTTATGGCTGTATAAGATATTAGCCTCTTAAATAGAGTAAATGCTGGACATATTTTGAGCAAAAACAGTTTAAATTCTTCTTAGAAGACTTCACAGACAGCTGCTTTTGGCTTAAATTGTCAGAAATTTTCAGACATTCAGGGGACCACAGAATCTCTGAAATAACATCCCATATGGAGCACAGTTTTCTTTATCATATCCCTAACAAGTGGCCATTCAATCTCTGTATGAACAGCTCTATTAGCAAGCAAAAATCTCACTCCTTCAAAAGACAGGCCGTTGCATTTTTAGATCTATTACAAATATGAACCTCCCTGCAGGAATTTTCTGTCAGTCAAGCTTAGATAGCCCAATAAGTGAGTGCACATGGTCCACTCTGAAGGTTGTAATAAGACTCCTTGGAAACTATACAATTGTTCATTTTACATACTTTTCCTTAGAAACAGAGTGAAAGGTGGGCAATGAGCAGGTAAGCAGAAGGAAGAATTCCTATAAAGATTCACTTTTGGCCAGGTGCGGTGGCTCACACCTGTAATCCCAGCTCTGTGGGAGGTCGAGGCAGGATGATTGCTTGGGTTCAGGAGTTCAAGACCAGCCTAAGCAACGTGGTGAAACTCCATCTATACAATTTTTTTTTTAATACCTGGATATAATAGCATGCACCTATAGTCTCAGTTACTCCAGAGGCTGAGGTGGGAGGATTGCTTTGAGCCTGGGAAGCTGAGGTTGCAGTGAGCCGAAATCGCACCACTGCACTCCAGTCTGGGCAACAGAATGAGACCCTGTCTCTAAAACAAACAAACAAACAAACAAACAAATTCACTTTTATTCTCCTTTCTGTTAGAAAGTCATGTGAAACCACATTTCTCCAGCCTTAAAGTTCAACTGTCACTAGCATTTTATTCCTCTGAAAAATTTCTTTCAGGGTCCATAAGATAAGGGACATATAAAACCATGGCCTTCCATGTAAGACAAAGACAATTGGAAAACGCTCCCAGGTATCGGGTTGCTCCAATAAGTTGATTTGTTAACAAATTTATTTTTATTTATTGGGAATGAAATGGATAACATCTTTATAAAATAGTCTTTCATGGAAAGTTTGAGCAAAAGGCATTCTAAAGGCCAGAGTCTAAAGGCCCATCCCCTTGTCTCAATTTATTTTGCTCCTGCCCAGGGTTAAGACTCCATTACCTCTAATTTTGATCATTATAATACCCTTCTTTCTCTCTGATTTTCTGCATTTTCATTATGATGTATATAGGTACAGATTTCTTTTTATTTATCCTGTCTAGGATTCATTGGGTTTGTAGAATCTGTACATTAGTTAATGCTTTTCATCTGCTCTGGAAAATATTTGACTATCATCTTCCTCGTTTCCTCAGAAAGAGTCTTCACTTTCTGGGACTTAAATGTATGTTAGATCCTCTCATTCTATTCATTATGTTTCTTACCCTTTCTTTCCCTTTTTTCACATAATTTGTTTCTCTAGGCAGAATTCTGGATGATTTATTCTAACCTATCTTCCATTTCAATAATTCTCTCCTAAGTTAATATTTCTCCATTGTACTTATCATCATCTAACAGTTGTGTTTAGCCATCTATTATTAAACTCTCTATTTTTATGGTTATATGTTTTAGTTTTAGAAATCCTATTTTATTATTTCTCAAACTGCAATATCTTTTTTTATTATACTTTAAGTTCTAGGGTACGTGTGAACAACATGCAGATTTGTTACATATATATACATGTGCATGTTGGTGTGCTGCACCCATTAACTCGTCATTTATATTAGGTATATCTACTAATGCTGTCCCTCCCCCCTCCCCCTACCCCACGACAGGCCCCAGTGTGTGATGTTCCCCACCCTGTGTCCAAGTGTTCTCATTGTTCAATTCTCATCTATGAGTGAGAACATGAAGTGTTTGGTTTTCTGTCCTTGCAATAGTTTGCTCAGAATGATGGTTTCCAGCTTCAACCATGTCCCTACAAAGGACATGAACTCACCCTTTTTCATGGCTGCATAGTATTCCATGGTGTATATGTGCCACATTTTCTTTCTTTCTTTTTTTTTTTTTTTTGATTATTATTATTTTTTTGTTACACTTTAAGTTCTAGGGTACATGTGCATAACGTGCAGGTTTGTTACATATGTATACTTGTGCCATGTTGGTGTGCTGCACCCATCAACTCGTCAGCACCCATCAATTCATCTTTTATATCAGGTATAACACCCCAATGCAATCCCTCCCCCCTGCCCCTCCCCATGATAGGCCCCAGTGTGTGATGTTCCCCTTCCCGAGTCCAAGTGATCTCATTGTTCAATTCCCACCTATGAGTGAGAACATGCGGTGTTTGGTTTTCACTTCTTGTGATAGTTTGCTAAGAATGATGGTTTCCAGCTGCATCCATGTACCTACAAAGGACGCAAACTCATCCTTTTTTTATGGCTGCATAGTATTCCATGGTGTATATGTGCCACATTTTCTTAATCCAGTCTATCATTGATGGACATTTGGGTTGGCTCCAAGTCTTTGCTATTGTGATTAGTGCCACAATAAACATACATGTGCATGTGTCTTTATAGCAGCATGATTTATAATCCTTTGGGTATATACCCAGTAATGGGATGGCTAGGTCAAATGGCATTTCTAGTTCTAGATCCTTGAGGAATCGCCACACTGTCTTCCACAATGGTTGGACTAGTTTACATTCCCAACAACAGTGTAAAAGTGTTCCTATTTCTCCACATCCTCTCCAGCACCTGTTGTTTCCTGACTTTTTAATGATCGCCATTCTAACTGGTGTGAGATGGTATCTCATTGTGGTTTTGATGTGCATTTCTCTGATGGCCAGTGATGATGGGCATTTTTTCATGTGTCGGTTGGCTGCATAAATGTCTTCTTTTGAGAAGTGTGTGTTCATATCCTTTGCCCACTTTTTGATGGGATTGTTTGATTTTTTTCTTGTAAATTTGTTTAAGTTCTTTGTAGATTCTGGATATTAGCCCTTTGTCAGATGGGTAGATTGCAAAAATTTTCTCCCATTCTGTAGGTTGCCTGTTCACTCTGATGGTAGTTTCTTTTGCTGTGCAGAGGCTCTTTAGTTTAGTTATATCCTATTTGTCACTTTTGGCTTTTGTTGTCATTGCTTTTGCTGTTTTAGTCATGAAGTCCTTGCCCATGCCTATGGCCTGAATGGTATTGCCTAGATTTTCTTCTAGGGTTTTTATGGTTTTAAGTCTAACATTTAAGTCTTTCACCCATCTTGAATTTATTTTTGTGTAAGGTGTAAGGAAGGGATCCAGTTTCAGCTTTTTACATATGGCTAGCCAGTTTTCCCAGCACCATTTATTAAAGAGGAAATCCTTTCCCCATTTCTTGTTTTTGTCAGGTTTCTCAAAGATCAGATGGTTGTAGATGTGTGGCATTATTTCTGAGGGTTCTATTCTGTTCCATTGGTTTATATCTCTGTTTTGGTACCAGTACCATGTTGTTTTGGTTACTGTAGCCTTGTAGTATAGTTTGAAGTCAGGTAGTGTGATGCCTCCAGCTTCGTTCTTTTGACGTAGGAGTGTCTTGGGAATGCAGGTTCTTTTTTGGTTCCATATGAACTTTAAAGTAGTTTTTTCCAATTGTGTGAAGAAAGTCATTGGTAGCTTGATGGGGATGGCATTGAATCTCTAAATTACCTTGGGCAATATGGCCATTTTCACAATGTAGATTCTTCCTATCCATGAGCATGGAATGTTCTTCCATTTGTTTGTGTCCTCTTTTATTTTGGTGAGCAGTAGTTTGTAGTTCTCCTTGAAGAGGTCCTTCACATCCTTTGTAAGTTGAATTCCTAGGTATTTTATTCTCTTTGAAGCAATTGTGAGTGGGAGTTCACTCATGACTTGGCTCTCTGCTTGTCTGCTATTGGTGTATAGGGGTGCTTCTGATTTTTGCATATTGATTTTGTATCCTGAGAATTTGCTGAAGTTGATTATCACTTTAAGGAGATTTTGGGCTGAGATGATGGGGATTTCTAAATATACAATCATGTCATCTGCAAACAGGGATGATTTGACTTCCTCTTTTCCTAATTGGATACCCTTTATTTATTTCTCCTGCCTGATTGCCCTTGCCAGGAATTCCAACACTATGTTGAATAGGAGTGGTGAGAGCGGGCATCCGTGTCTTGCACTAGTTTTCAAAGGGAATACTTCCACTTTTTGCCCATTCAGTATGATATTGACTGTGAGTTTGTCATAAATAGCTCTTATTATTTTGAGATATGCCCCATCAATACCCAGTTTATTGAGAGTTTTTAGCATGAAGGGCTGTTGAATTTTGTCAAAGACCTTTTCTGCATCTATTGAGATAATCATGTGGTTTTTGTCTTTGGTTCTCTTTATATGCTGGATTACGTTTATTGATTTACATATGTTGAACCAGCCTTGCCTCCCAGGGATGAAGCCCACTTGGTCATGGTGGATAAGCTTTTTGATGTGCTGCTGGATTCGATTTGCCAGTATTTTATTGAGGATATTTGCATTGATGTTCATCAGGGATATTGGTCTAAAATTCTCTCTTTTTGTTTTGTCTCTGCCAGGCTTTTGTATCAGGATGATGCCTGCTTCATAAAGTGAGTTATGGAGGATTCCCTATTTTTCTATTGATTGGGATAGTTTCAGAAGGAAGGGTACCAGCTCCTCTTTGTACCTCTGGTAGAATTTGACTGTAAATCCATCTGGTCCTGGTCTTTTTTTGTTGTTGGTAGGCTCTTAATTATTGCCTCAATTTTAGAAACTGTTATTGGTCTATTCAGGGATTCAACTTCTTCCTGGTTTAGTCTTGGGAGGGTGTGTGTGTCCAGGAATTTATCCTTTTCTTCCAGATTTTCTAGTTTATTTGCATAGAGGTGTTTATAGTATTTTCTGATGGTAGTTTGTATTTCTGTGGGATTGGTGGTGATATTCTTTTTGTCATTTTTTATTGAGTCTATTTGATTCTTCTCACTTTTCTTCATTTCTCTTGCTAGAGGTCTATCAATTTTGTTGATCTTTTCAAAAAACCAGCTCCTGGATTCACTGATTTTTTTGAAGGGTTTTTTGTGTCTCTATCTCCTTCAGTTCTGCTCTGATCTTAGTTATTTCTTGTCTTCTGCTAGCTTTTGAATGTGTTTTCTCTTGCTTCTCTAGTTCTTTTAATTGTGATGTTAGGGTGTCAATTTTACATCTTTCCTGGGCATTTAGTACTATAAAGTTCCCCCTACACACTGCTTTGAATGTGTCCCAGAGATTCTGGTACATTGCGTCTTTGTTCTCATTGGTTTCAAAGAACATCTTTATTTCTACCCTCAGTTTGTTATGTAACCAGTAGTCATTCAGGAGCAGGTTGTTCAGTTTCCATGTAGTTGAGTGGTTTTGAGTGCATTTCTTAATCCTGAGTTCTAGTTTGACTGCACTGTGGTCTGAGAGACAGTTTGTTATAATTTCTGTTCTTTTACATCTGTTGAGGAGTGCTTTACTTCCAACTATGTGGTCAAATTTGGAATAAGTGTGATGTGGTGCTGAGAAGAATGTATATTCTGTTGATTTGGGGGTGGAGAGTTCTGTAGAAGTCTATTAGGTCTGCTTCGTGCAGAGTTGAGTTGAATTCCTGGATATCCTTGTTAACTTTCTGTCTCATTGATCTGTCTAGTTTTGACAGTGAGGTGTTAAAGTCTCCCATTATTATTGTGTGGGAGTCTAAGTCTCTTTGTCAGTCTCTAAGGACTTGCTTTATGAATCTGGGTGCTCCTGTATTGGGTGCATATGTATTTAGGATAGTTAGCTCTTCCTGTTGAATTGATCCCTTTACCATTATGTAATGGCCTTCTTTGTCTCTTTTGATCTTTGTTGGTTTAAACTCTGTTTTATCAGAGACTAGGATTGCAACCCCTGCTTTTTTGTTGTTGTTGTTTTGTTTTGCATTTGCTTTGTAGATCTTCCTCCATCCCTTTATTTTGAGCATATGTGTGTCTCTGCATGTGAGATGGGTCTCCTGAATACAGCACACTGAAGGGTCTTGACTCTTTATCCAATTTGCCAGTCTGTGTCTTTTAATTTGAGCATTTAGCCCATTTATATTTAAGGTTAAGATTATTTTTATTTTTATTATACTTTAAGTTCTAGGGTACATGTGCACAACGTGCAGGTTTGTTACATATGTATACTTGTGCCATGTTGGTGTGCTGCAACCATCAACTCGTCAGCACCCATCAACTCGTCATTTACATCAGGTATAACTCCCAATGCCATCCCACCCCCCTCCCCCCTCCCCATAATAGGCCCCGGTGTGTGATGTTCCCCTTCCAGAGTCCAAGTGATCTCATTGTTCAATTCCCACCTATGAGTGAAAACATGCAGTGTTTGGTTTTCTGTTCTTGTGATAGTTTGCTGAGAGTGATGGTTTCCAGCTGCATCCATGTCCCTACAAAGGACATCAACTCATCCTTTTTTGTGGCTGCATAGTATTCCATGGTGTATATGTGCCACATTTTCTTAATCCAGTCTGTCACTGATGGACATTTGGGTTGATTCCAAGTCTTTGCTATTGTGAATAGTGCTACAATAAACATACATGTGCATGTGTCTTTATAGCAGCATGATTTATAATCCTTTGGGTATATACCCAGTAATGGGATGGCTGGGTCATATTGGTATTTCTAGTTCTAGATCCTTGAGGAATCGCCATACTGTTTTCCACAGTGATTGAACCAGTTTGCAATCCCACCAACAGTGTAAAAGTGTTCCTATTTCTCCACATCCTCTACAGCACCTGTTGTTTCCTGACTTTTTAATGATTGCCATTCTAACTGGTGTGAGATGGTATCTCATTGTGGTTTTGATTTACATTTCTCTGATGGCCAGTGATGATGAGCATTTTTTCCTGTGCCTGTTGGCTGTATGCATGTCTTCTTTTGGGAAATGTCTATTCATATCCTTTGCCCAATTTTTGATGGGGTAGTTTGTTGTTTTCTCATAAATTTGTTTGAGTTCTTTGTAGATTCTGGATATTAGCCCTTTGTCAGATGAGCAGATTGCAAAAATTTTCTCCCATTCTGTAGGTTGCCTGTTCATTCTGATGGTAGTTTCTTTTGCCATGTAGAAGCTCTTTAGTTTAATTAGATCCCATTTGTCAATTTTTGCTTTTGTTGCCATTGCTTTTGGTGTTTTAGACATGAAGCCCTTGCACATGCCTATGTCCTGAATGGTATTACCTAGGTTTTCCTCTAGAGTTTTTATGGTTTTAGGCCTAACATTTAAGTCTCTAATCCATTTTGAATTAGTTTTCATATAAGGAGTAAGAAAAAGATCCAGTTTCAGCTTTCTACTTATGGCTAGCCAATTTTCCCAGCACGATTTATTAAATAGGGAATCCTTCCCCCATTTCTTGTTTTTGTCAGATTTGTCAAAGATCAGATGGCCGTAGATGTGCGGTATTATTTCTGAGGGCTCTGTTCTGTTCCATTGGTCTATATCTCTGTTTTGGTACCAGTACCATGCTGTTTTGGCTACTGTAGCCTTGTAGTACAGTTTGAAGTCAGGTAGTGTGATGCCTCCAGCTTTGTTCTTTTGACCTAGGATTGTCTTGGCAATGCGGGGTCTTTTTGGTTCTGTATGAACTATAAGAAATTTTTTCCAATTCTGTGAAGAAAGTCATTGGTAGCTTAATGGGGATGGCATTGAATCTATAGATTACCTTGGGCAGTATGGCCATTTTCATGATATTGATTCTTCCTATCCATGAGCATGGAATGTTCTTCCATTTGTTTGTGTCCTCTTGTATTTCACTGAGCAGTGGTTTGTAGTTCTCCTTGAAGAGGTCCTTTATATTCCTTGTACGTTGGATTCCAAGGTATTTTATTCTCTTTGAAGCAATTGTGAATGGAAGTTCATTCATGATTTAGCTCTCTGTTTGTTTGTTACTGGTATATAAGAATGCTTGTGATTTTTGTACATTGATTTTGTATCCTGAGACTTTGCTGAAGTTGCTTATCAGCTTAAGGAGATTTTGGGCTGAGATGATGGGGTTTTCTAAATATACAATCATGTCATCTGCAAACAGGGACAATTTGACTTCTTCTTTTCCTAACTGAGTACCCTTGATTTCTTTGTCTTGCCTGATTGCCCTAGCCAGAACTTCCAACACTATGTTGAATAGGAGTGGTGAGAGAGGGCGTCCCTGTCTTGTGCCAGTTTTCAAAGGGAATACTACCAGTTTTTATCATACTTCCTATTCAGTATGATATTGGCTGTGGGTTTGTCATAAATAGCTCTTATTATTTTGAGATACATTCCATCAACACCGAATTTATTGAGAGTTTTTGGCATGAAGGGCTGTTGAATTTTGTCAAAGGCCTTTTCTGCATCTATTGAGATAATCATGTGGTTTTTGTCTTTGGTTCTCTTTATATCCTGGATTACCTTTATTGATTTATGTATGTTGAACCAGCCTTGCCTCCCAGGGATGAAGCCCACTTGGTCATGGTGGATAAGCTTTTTGATGTGCTGCTGGATTCGATTTGCCAGTATTTTATTGAGGATATTTGCATTGATGTTCATCAGGGAGATTGGTCTAAAATTCTCTTTTTTTGTTGTGTCTCTGCCAGGCTTTGGTATCAGGATGATGTTGGCCTCATAAAATGAGTTAGGGAGGATTTCCTCTTTTTCTATTGATTGGAATAGTTTCAGAAGGAATGGTACCACCTCCTCCTTGTACCTCTGGTAAAATTTGGCTGTGAATCCGTCCTGTCCTGGACATTTTTTGGTTGGTAGGCTATTAATTATTGCCTCAATTTCAGAGCCTGCTATTAGTCTATTCAGGGTTTCAACTTCTTCCTGGTTTAGTCTTGGGAGAGTGTAAGTGTCCAGGAAATTATCCATTTCTTCTAGGTTTTCTAGTTGATTTGCGTAGAGGTGTTTATAGTATTCTCTGATGGTAGTTTGTATTTCTGTGGGACTGGTGGTGATATCCCCTTTATCATTTTTTATTGCATCTATTTGATTCTTCTCTCTTTTCTTCTTTATAAGTCTTGCTAGTGGTCTATCAATTTTGTTGATCTTTTCAAAAAACTGGTTCCTGGATTCATTGATTTTTTGGAGGGTTTTTCTGTGTCTCTATCTCCTTCAGTTCTACTCTGATCTTAGTTATTTCTGGCCTATGCTAGCTTTTGAATGTGTTTGCTCTTGCTTCTCTAGTTCTTTTAATTGTGATGTTAGCGTGTCAATTTTACATCTTTCCTGGGCATTTAGTACTATAAATTTCCCCCTACACACTGCTTTGAATGTGTCCCAGAGATTCTGGTATGTTGTATCTTTGTTCTCATTGGTTTCAAAGAACATCTTTATTTCTGCTTTCATTTCGTTATGTACCCAGTAGTCATTCAGGAGCAGGTTGTTCAGTTTCCATGTAGTTGAGCAGTTTTGATTGAGTTTCTTTGTCCTGAGTTCTAGTTTGATTACACTGTGGTCTGAGAGATAGTTTGTTATAATTTCTGTTCTTTTACATTTGCTGAGGAGTACCTTACTTCCAACTATGAGGTCAATTTTGGAATAAGTACGATGTGGTGCTGAGAAGAATATATATTCTGTTGATTTGGGGTGGAGAGTTCTGTAGATGTCTGTTAGGTTCACCTGCTGCAGAGTTGAGTTCAATTCTTGGATATCCTTGTTAACTTTCTGTCTCCTTGATCTGTCTAATGTTGACAGTGGGGTGTTGAAGTCTCCCATTATTATTGTATGGGAGTCTAAGTCTCTTTGTAAGTCTCTAAGGACTTGCTTTATGAATCTGGGTGCTCCTGTATTGGGTGCATATATATTTAGGATAGTTAGCTCTTCCTGTTGAATTGATCCCTTTACCATTATGTAATGGCCTTCTTTGTCCTTTTGATCTTTGATGGTTTAAAGTCTGTTTTATCAGAAACTAGGATTGCAGCCCCTGCTTTTTTTTGTTCTCCATTTGCTTTGTAGATTTTCCTCCATCCCTTTATTTTGAGCCTATGTGTATCTCTGCATGTGAGATGGGTCTCCTGAATACTGCACACTGATGAGTCTTGACTCTTTATCCAATTTGCCAGTCTGTGTCTTTTAATTGGACCATTTAATCCACTTACATTTAAGGTTAATGTTGTTATGTGTGAACTTGATCCTGTCATTGTTATATTAGCTGGTTATTTTGCTTGTTAGTTGATGCAGTTTCTTCCTAGTATTGATGGTCTTTATATTTTGGCATGTTTTTGCAATGGCTGGTACTGGTTGTTCCTTTCCATGTTTAGTGCTTCCTTCAGGAGCTCTTTTAGGGCAGGCCTGGTGGTGACAAAATCTCTCAGCATTTGCTTGTCTCTAAAGTATTTTATTTCTCCTTCACTTATGAAACTTAGTTTGGGTGGATATGAAATTCTGGCTTGAAAATTCTTTTCTTTAAGAATGTTGAATATTGGCCCCCACTCTCTTCTGGCTTGTAGAGTTTCTGCCGAGAGATCTGCTGTTAGTCTGATGGGCTTCCCTTTGTGGGTAACCTGACCTTTCTCTCTGGCTGCCCTTAAGATTTTTTCCTTCATTTCAACTTTGGTGAATCTGACAACTATGTGTCTTGAAGTTGCTCTTCTTGAGGAGTATCTTTGTGGTGTTCTTTCTATTTCCTGAATTTGGATGTTGGCCTGCCTTACTAGGTTGGGGAAGTTCTCCTGGATGATATCCTGAAGAGTGTTTTCCAACTTGGTTCCATTTTCCCCCTCACTTTCAGGCACACCAATCAGAGGTAGATTTGGTCTTTTCACATAATCCCATATTTCTTGGAGGCTTTGTTCATTTCTTTTTCCTTTTTTTTCTCTAGACTTCTCTTCTCACTTTATTCATTCATTTGATCTTCAATTATTGATGCTCTTTCTTCCAGTTGATCAAGTCGGTTACTGAAGCTTGTGCATTTGTCACATATTTCTCATGTCATGGTTTTTATCTCTGTCAGTTCTTTTATGGCCTTCTCTGCATTATTATTCTAGTTATCCATTCTTCCATTCTTTTTTCAAGATTTTTAGTTTCTTTGCGCTGGGTACGTAGTTCCTCCTTTAGCTCTGAGAAGTTTGATTGACTGAAGCCTTCTTCTCTCAACTCTTCAAAGTCATTCTTCATCCAGCTTTGATCCATTGCTGGTGATCAGCTGTGTTCCTTTGGAGGGCGAGATGCGCTCTGATTTTTTGAATTTTTTGAATTTCCAGCTTTTCTGCCCTGCTTTTTCCCCATCTTTGTGGTTTTATCTGCCTTTGGTCTTTGATGTTGGTGACGTACTGATGTGGTTTTGGTGTGGGTGTCCTTTCTGTTTGTTAGTTTTCCTTCTAACAGTCAGGACCCTCAGCTGTAGGTCTGTTGAAGATTGCTTGAGGTCTACTCCAGATCCTGTTTGCCTGGGTATCAGCAGCGGAGACTGCAGAAGATAGAATATTGCTGTACAGTGAGTGCTGCTGTCTGATTCTTGCTCTGGAAGCTTCGTCTCAGAGGAGTACTCTGCCGTGTGAGGTGTGAGGTGTGAGGTGTCGGTCTGCACCTAGTGGGGGATGTCTCCCAGTTAGACTACTCAGGGGTCAGGGACCCACTTGAGCAGGCAGACTGTCCCTTCTCAGATCTCAACCTCCGTGCTGGGAGATCCACTGCTCTCTTCAAAGCTGTTAGACAGGGTCATTAACATCTGCAGAGGTTTCTGCAGCTTTTTTTTTTTTGGCTATGCCCTGTCCCCAGAGGTGGAGTCTACAGAGACAGGCAGGCCTCCTTGAGCTGTGGTGGGCTCCACCCAGTTCGAGCTTCCAGGAGGCTTTGTTTATCTACTTAAGTCTCAGCAATAGCAGGCGCTCCTCCCCCAGCCTCACTGCCACCTTGCAGTTAGATCTCAGACTGCTGTGCTAGCAATAAGGGAGGCTCCGTGGGCATGGGACCCTCCCGGCCAGGTGTGGGATATAATCCTCTGGTGTGCCATTTGCTAAGACCCTTGGTAAAGTGCAGTATTAGGGTGGGAGCTACCTGATTTTCCAGGTGTTGTGTGTTTCAGCTTCTAAAGGGATTCCCCTTGCACTTCCCAGGTGAGGCGATGCCTCACCCTGCTTCAGCTCTTGCTGGTTGGGCTGCACCAGCCGACCAGCACTGATTGTCTGGCACCTCCCAGTGAGATGAACCCGGTACCTCAGTTGAAAATGCAGAAATCACCCGTGTTCTGTGTCGCTCGCACTGGGAGCTGGAGGCTGGAGCTGTTCCTATTCAGCCATGTTGCTCGCACCCAGAGGTTAGTATTGTTATGTGTCAATTTGATCCTGTCATTATGATGCTAGCTAGTTATTTTGCTTGTTAGTTGATGCAGTTTCTTGCTAGCATTGATGGTCTTTACAACTTTGAATGTTTTTGCGGTGGCTGGTACTGGTTGTTCCTTTCCATGTTTAGTATTTCCTTCAGGAGCTCTTGTAAGGCAGGCCTGGTGGTGACAAAATCTCTCAGCATTTGCTTGTCTATAAAGGATTTTATTTCTCCTTCACTTATGAAGCTTAGTTTTCCTAGATATGAAATTCTGGGTTGAAAATTCTTTTCTTTAAGAGTGTTGAATATTGCCCCCTACTCTCTTCTGGCTTGTAGAGTTTCTGCCAAGAGATCTGCTGTTAGTCTAATGGGCTTCACTTTGTGGGTAACCCGACCTTTCTCTCTGGCTGCCCTTAATATTTTTTCCTTCATTTCAACTTTGGTGAATCTGACAATTATGTGGCTTGGAGTTGCTCTTCTTGAGCAGTATCTTTGTGGTGTTCTCTGTATTTCCTGAATTTGGATGTTGGCC
>NC_045445.1:47778248-47827626 GCF_002776525.5 Piliocolobus tephrosceles
TGAAGAGTGTTTTCCAACTTGGTTCCATTCTCCCTGTCACTTTCAGCCACACCAATCAGACGTAGATTCGGTCTTTTCATATAGTCCCATATTTCTTGGTTGCTCTGTTAGTTTCTTTTTATTCTTTTTTCTCTAAACTTCTTTTCTCACTTCATTTCATTCATTTGATCTTCAATCACTGATACCCTTTCTTCCACTTGATTGAATTGGCTACCGAAGCTTGTGCACGTGTCACTTATTTCTCGTGCCATGGTTTTCAGCTCCATTGGGTCACTTAACAGTCTGTGCTGTTTATTCTAGTCAGCCATTTGTCTAATCATTTTTCAAGGTTTTTAGCTTCTTTACAATGGGTTTGAACATCCTCCTTTAGCTTGGGGAAATTTGTTATTACTGATCGTCTGAAGCCTTCTTCTCTCAACTGGTCAAAGTCATTCTCTGTCCAGCTTTGTTCCATTGCTGACAAGGATCTGTGTTCCTTTGTAGGAGAAGAGGCACTCTGATGTTAAGAGTTTTCAGCTATTCTGCTCCGGTTTATCCCCATCTTTGTGTTTTTATCTACGTTTGGTCTTTGATGATGGTGATGTACAGATGGGGTTTTGGTGTGGATGTCCTTTCTGTTTGTTAGTTTTTCCTTCTAACCATCAGGACCCTCAGCTACAGGTCTGTTGGGGTTTGCTGGAGGTCCACTCCAGACCCTGTTTGCCTGGGTATCACCAGCGGAGGCTGCAGAACAGCTAATATTGCAGAACGGCAGATGTGGCTGCCTGATGCTTTCTTTGGAAGCTTTGTCTCAGAGGGGCACCCGGCTGTATGAGGTGTCAGTTGGCCCCTACTGGGAGGAGTCTCCTACTTAGGCTACTCGGTGGTCAGGGACCCACTTGAGGAGGCAGTCTGCCTGTTCTCAGATCTCAAACTCTGTGCTGGGAGAACCACTACTCTCTTCAAAGCTGTCAAACAGGGATGTTTAAATCTGCAGAAGTTTCTGCTGCCTTTTGTTCAGCTATGCCCTGCCCCCAGAGGTGGAGTCTACAGAGGCAAGCAGGCCTCCTTGAGCTCTGGTGGGCTCCACCCAGTTCGAGTTTCCCAGCCTTTTTGTTTACCTACTCAAGCCTCAGGAATGACAGACGCCCCTACCCCAGCCTCACTGCCGCCTTTTAGTTCGATTTCAGACTGCTGTGCTAGCAGTGAGTGAGGTTCCATGGGCGTGAGACCCTCTGAGTCAGGTGCGGGAGATAATCTCTTGGTGTGCCCTTTGCTAAGACCATTGGAAAAGCACAGTATTAGGATGAGAGTGTACCGATTTTCCAGGTACCATCTGTCACAGCTTCCCTTGGCTAGGAAAGGGAATTCCCCAACCCCTCATGCTTCCCGGGTGAGGCAATGCCCCGCCTGCTTCGGCTCACACTCTGTAGGCTGCACCCACTGTCCGACAAGTCCCAGTGGGATGAACCCAATACCTCAGTTGGAAGCGCAGAAATCTCCTGTCTTCTGTGTCACTCGCACTGGGAGCTGTAGACTGGAGCTGTTCCTATTTGGCCATCTTGGAACCAGAACCTTAAAATATGATTGCAATGTCATTTTTTATGGTTTTCTTTCCCTGAAGATATTTTGAAGGTTATCTTTTTTTTTTTTTTTTTCTTTGAGACGGAATCTCACTCTGTCACCCAGGCTGGAGTGCAGTGTTGCCATCTTGGCTCACTGCAAGCTCCACCTGCCAGGCTCACGCCATTCCCCTACCTCAGCCTCCTGAGTAGCTGGGACTACAGGCGCCCACCACCACAACCAGCTAATTTTTTTGTGTTTTTAATAGAGATGGAGTTTCACCATGTTAGCCAGGATGGTCTTGATATCTTGACCTCATGATCTGCCCACCTCAGCCTCCTGAAGTGCTGGGATTACAGGGGTGAGCCACCACGCTGCCCTGAAGCTTATTTTTTATTTCAACTATGGGAAACCATAATGATTGAAGTCTTTGTCTCATAATTCTAATACCTGAAGTCTTTGTGAACTTGTGTTGCCTGTTTTTTTCTTCTGGCTGTCACTTAAAATGTATTTTTTTCCTTGTGTACCTAGTTATCTTTGATTATGTACTAATATTTTATTGAAAAAAACATTTTTAAGACTGATTTCAGGCCTAGGAAAACAAAATCTTCTGCCGAAAGTATTTTCATTTGCTTTTAACAAATGCCTTGGGACGGTACATGTCAAGGACCACTGTAAGCCCTATCCAGGTTCTGGGCTTGAGGTTCTTTGGACCACTCAGGTCGTGAGTAGCTAGTTTGTAAGCTCATGCAAGAGCTGGTTACCTCTGGTTCACCATTATTCTCTTTTTGTTTTTTTGGATTCAGCAAATGCCCTCAGGCAAAAGTAGCTTTGGGTGCTGGGCTTTCCTGTCTTGGTTCTTGTCTTCTAGATTTTAGCTTCATCACTCTTTAGCTCTTAATAAATACAATTTATTTTTATATTTCACCTATCTTTTTACTTGTCTTTATTGGAGCAGTTAGTCTAAATTATCTAGCCTGTCACTGCCAGAAGCAGAGGTATGCAACACCTCCTAACTGTTCACCTTGTTCCTAGTCTCTCTTCCTTCCGGTCTGCCCTTCACAAAGTAATGGAAAGTTTCTTCTGAAGGCACCACTCTGATTATGACACTCCCCTGCACATATCCTTCAAAAGCTTACTGTTTACTCTAAAATGGAAATCAAGTTCCTTAGTTTTGACATTCAGGTTCCAAACTCTTTTTCTTGCTTTATTTATTCATTCAACAAGTATGTTTTGTGCACTGAATATGTGACCCTCACTAGGCAGATGCTGCCTATTCTTTTGCCTCTTAACTACTTTAACCTCTTGTCATACCTCCCAAATCACCTTATGCTCCAGCTAAACTTTTATTTGGTCATCTACCACATAATGATGCTTTGGTCAACTACAAACAGTGATCCAGTAAGATTACCATGGAGCTGAAATATTCCAATAGCCTAGTATTTATTTTGCTTTTAATTATTATTTTGGAATGTAATTCTTCTGCTTATAAAAAACTTATCTATAAAACAGCCTCAGTCATTTTCTTCATGAGGTATTTCAGAAAATGGCATTGTTATCATAGGAGATGACAGATCCGTGCATTTTATTGCCCCTGAAGACTTTCCAGTGGGACAAGATGTGGAGGTGGAAGACAGTGATATTGATGATCCTGACCCTGTGTAGGTCTAGCTTAATATGTGTGTTTGTCTTAGTTTCTAACAAAAAAAAGTTTCAATAGTTTAAAAAAATAGAAAAATGCTTATAGAATCAGGATATAAGGAAAGATATTTTTGTACAACTGTACTACGTGTTTATGTTTTAAGCCAAGTGCTATTACAAAATAGTCAAAAAGAAAAAAACTTAAAATTTATAAAGTAAAAATGTTACAGTAAGATGAGGTTAATTATTGAAAAAATAAACTTTAAAAAATTAATTTAGTGTAGCCTAAGTATACAATATTTATAAAGTCTATAGTAGTGTACACTAATGTTGGAGGCCTTCACAGTCACTCATTACTCACTCATTGATCCACTCAGAGCAACTTCTAGTCCTGCAAAGTGCATTCATGGTGAGTGCTCTACACAGGCATACCTTTTTTTATTGTTTATACAGTATTTTTATTGTATTTTTTTAGAGTTATATAGGTTTAGATATGCAAATGCTTATCATTATGTTATAATTATGTATAGCATTCAGTACGGTAAGATGTTGTACCGATTTATAGTTTGGGAACACCAGGTTGTTCCATATAGCCTAGGTGTGTAGTAGGCTATACTGTCCAGCTGTTTGTAGGTACACTATAAGATGTTTGCTCAACAACAAAATTGGCTAATGACACATTTCTCAGACTGTATCTCCAGACTGAAGCAAACAGATCTACTCCCATCTGCTGGTGGTTGCCTGAAATACCAATCAAAGCTGACTTCCATGGAAAGGCACACTGTTAAAGAAGTAGGCCAATCTGGAAATAGAGTTCTAGTTTCAGTGTCTGCCACTATAAAATCTTAGGCCAATCCCTTTTCCTTCTCTAGACCTCAATTTCCTCACATGCACAATTCAGGTGCTTGGACAAAATGACCTGAAAAGGTCCTTTCATTTTTGACAAGCCAGGATTATCTCTGCAAGAATGCCTGCATGACCAGGGACCAGGGGTGTAGGATGAATAGCAGGAGGGCTGGATTCATTTGACCTATTCCTGTATGTGATGGTCAATGATATATGGTTCCCTTCACCTTTTTTTCCTTCTTTCACACCCATTTGGGAAGGAAGAATTTGCTGCAATGTAAGGCAAAAGAAGGGAGAAAAGGAGAAGGGAAAGAAGGTGCGAGGGTACTCTACTGGTTAAAATAAGACAGGAAACTGTCTTGGATACAATTTTTAAAAACGTGTAATTCTAAAATGCTTAAAAAAAGGTGGAGATGCTGTGGTTTGGATGTTTGTCCCCTCCAAATCTCATGTTGAAATTTGATCCCCAGTGTTGGAGGTGGGGCCTAATGGGAGCTGTTTTGGTCATGGGCAGATTCCTCATGAATGGCTTGGCATTGTCCTCTCAGTAATGAGTGAGTTATTGCTCTATTAGTTCCCACAAGAACTGGTTGTTTAAGAAGTCTGGCATTTACCTCTTCTCTCTTGCCTCCACTCTTGCTATGTGATCTTTGCACATGCCAGCTTCCCTTTCACTTCCGCTATGAGTGGCAGCACCCTGAAACCCTCACTAGAAGAAGATGCTGGCACCATGCTTTTTGTACACCCTGTAGAACTGTGAGCCAAATAAATCACTTTTGTTTATACATTATCCAGTTTCAAGATATTCCTTTATAAAAACACAGACTAAGACAGGCGGTGTCAATAGAGTTAAAATTCTTAGCTGTACAACATACTGAGCCACTCCTGGGAGTTTCAGGTAATTGAAACTTTGCAATATGCTGGATATACACTGTCTCAACTCATTTCATCAAATACTAAGGGAAATGGGAAGGGGAGCATGTTTCTGTTTGAATGTTCTGGTTAAGCAATAATGAAATTGAAGTCCATTTTGCTTTCACCACTTCTAAATGGCATACCTTAGGAAGTTCAGTGCTGGTGGACATGATTGATCTCTATTTGTTGATTGCTCATGTGGCTATGGGCTCTGGAGAGAATTTTTCTGAGCTCACTTTGTCACGGACCTGAGATAGGAAGGATAGAAGGGATTGAATGGAGGCATTTCCTTATCTTCTGGCATACTTCTGTTCCACACCATGATGTTCAAGGTAGTGGAAAGAATAGGCGCCCTCTAGTAAAATTGCCAGGCTTTTCCACATGATGGGGCAAGAATATTGCAGCATTGGAGGAGGCTGCTTGTCAGGAGCTAACTTCCTTGAAGATCAGATACAAATGTCCTCTGCCTTCTTTTCCCCTTCTGTGGTGTAAGCCAAGAACCTTCCTTCAATTCTGCATCTCCTGGCTATGGGACAAGGTCACACCTTAGGGGGTGATCCCAGTTGGTGAAGCTATCCTTCCAGTTCTCTGAGTTCTGTCTTGGGGACCCAAACTTGAAGCAAAAGGCACTCTGGGTAATTTAAATTTTCAGGCAACTCTTGGACTCCTGGAGTACAATTTCTGTTCTGATGGAGGAGTACACCTCTTGGGGCCAAAGCCCTGTCATAAAATCCATTAGTGATCTTTCTTCACCCCATCCAGAGGGGAGCCAATCAGGTTGCCAGAGGCTCAATAATCTGAGAATGAGCAGCAGTGAAGTACCTCCTGATCCTCAAAGGTGTCCAGTCTTTTGGAATGCAGATTCAACCATGGCAGTCAAGGTTTCCCTGCAAGAAGCAAATTCTTTCCCTGCAAGAAGCAAACTCTTTCCCTGAAAGAAGCAAACTCTGGGGCATATGTTGTTCCAAGAGAAAAGCACATTTTGTATTTTTACAGAGGGACAGGACTGGGTAACCCTAGCTGCAGATCCCCACCTTGCCCTCTAACAGCCCAGGAGCTGCAAGGGGAGATGGAGTTAGTCCCAAGGGGACTGCACAGAGCCAGGGAGTGGGCATACGGAGGGTGAAGGCTGGATCTCGCGCCTTTTTGTGTGACTCCTGATACCTGCTAGATTGGCTAGGCTGGCTGCCATCTGGATGGGCGGAGTCAGCCACATGTCCTGCTTAGTGCCCACCCAGCTGCAGCCAGAAGTGGCTGCAAACTAAGCGGACTTCGAAGCCGCCTGATGCATCCTAAGGGTGCTCTATGGAGTAGAGCTGCTGCTTAGCTGTTCCTGTCACTGCTCCTGGGCTCTAGGATCCTGATAGATGCCTGGCCTTCCCACTCCTGTTGACCATGAAGCTCTCTCCTTTGAGGTGACTGTGGAATAGCTAGTGTCCCTCACCTAGTTCCCCTTCAGCCTGTGCTACCCTGTTCACCCCACCTCCGTCCTCTTTCCAGTCCTCAGCCATCCTCCATGCCCTTCGTCCTTCTGGGCTCTGAGGCCATAGGCATCTGAAACATACTTTGAGCTTCTGTGTTCTACTGCTCATCAGGACCTGGCTCCTGGAGGGCAGCAACCCCAGTACTATTTCAAAATTCCACTTTGGCCTCTAACCTCCTCTTTGATGATCCACTGTTTTCCTGGACCTCTTCTATTGGTAGGCATGACCCCAGTGCTTCCACAAGTGGAGAGGGCAGGCAACCCCTTGGAAGGAGTTGGCTGATGGAGACATGGACCTGCACTTCTGAGCCCCAGCTCGCTTACCCTGTCTGCTGGCCCTAAGAGAGGGTTGACATGGGAAAGGGGATGTCCACTTGAGACAGAACCCTATGCTTCAGCCCACTTGTTACTGCAAGGCTACGTGCTTGAATGCCTTCATTCCAGGGTCCACTCATCTATCTTCGCAGACTAAGGTCCTGGGCAGATCTCCCCAGTCACGTACTCCCCAGTCACTGGCCTCTGAGTACGTGTTGAGGAGATGTGGTACAAGATCTAAAACTAATATGTGTTGCCTTGACATCTGGTAAGGTGGGAAGGCCTCAAATGGCCCAACCACATGTTCCCTCCTTACTCTGCTCCTGGATAAGGTTACCTAGGCAAATAGCCCTCCTTTTCAAATGAACTTTTCCTTTTTATCCCTCAGTAGTGAACAGTTTCTGTCAGCCAACAGTATTATTCAAACAAACCAATTACATTCTTCCTCAGAAACCAAAGGAAGATACTGTAAAGCCTGCTTTCCATAGCCCCCAGGTTTTCAGTCAGTTCCTGAGTGCAAACCCTGTATAGCCTTGCATGGTAGGTGGTGTCTTCCTCCCCACAACTATGAATGTTTAAAACTAACAAATTGCTATGGATCTCATCTGTTCAGTGTTGAGTGTCATGTGTTTGGTCATCCCCATAACCTTAAGGCACATGCCAGCTCCCCTTTGCCTTCCATCATGAGTGGAAGCAGCCTGAAGCCCTCACCAGAAGCAGATGCTGGCACCATGCTTCTTGTACAGTCTGTAGAACCATGAGCCAAGTAAAGCTCTTTTCTTTATACAAATGAACAAGCAAAAATAAATTAGAGAGAGAGAGCAACAAATGAACACAAGAGGAACAGACAAAAATTAAATTGAAACCAAGGTTCACAATTTAACTGAATTGGAATGCCAGAATTTACTAAAATAATTTGTACAATAAAATGATAAAAAGGCACAGATTGTATTTTGCACTTCTGCAACTTAGGTTGTGAGTTAACTTTAACATCTGCTGAAATGCAGCAATCGGCAAACTTTCATGGCCCTAATCAATACTGAGGCTCAAATTACAGTTATACTTGGAGATGCCCTAAATTTAAACGTGGCACCCCCTATAATCTTATGGAAGTTATGTAATATAAATTACAGGGCAAATAGGTATGCCTCACCTTAAACATCAGAACTATTGTCTTTTCTTAATTCTCCATGATTAAAACACCCATTGCCAAAAATATCCCATAGTGGGCATGGATGCTTGGAGCCAATAAGTTATAAATTAAAATTAAATTAAGTCTTTGCATTTAAAAATTGGTTTGACAAAATGAGACTCTGAGGACTGCCTAATTAAAATAGTTAATATGAGCTGGGTGTGGTTGCTCATGCCTGTAATCCCAGCACTTTGGGAGGCTGAGGCAGGTGGATCACTTGAGGTCAGGAGTTCAAGACCAGCCAGGCTAACAGGATGAAACTCTGTCTCTACAAAAAAATACAAAAATTAACGGGTGTGGTTGTGCCTGTAATCCCAGCTACTCAGAAGACTGAAGCAGGAGAATTGCTTGAACCCAGGAGGTGGAGTTTGCAGTGAGCTGAGATTGTGCCGTTGCATTCCAGTCCAGCAACAGAGTGAGATTCTGTCTAAAAAACAAACAAACAAAAAACAAAACAAACAAAAAATAGTTAATATGGCCCAATGTAAATTCAAAATAGGGCCTTCAAGTATGAAACTTATTACATAAGACCTAATGAATGAAGGGGTAATTATCCCCACTGCTCCTCCATTTAACAGCCCAGTTTAGCCTATTTTTAAACCTGGAATAAATGAATGGTATCTCATAGTGTATTACTGCAATCTTAATCCTATGGTCCTGTCCATTAAGGCCCCATATCCAATCTTATTTAAATTACTGACTCCATCCAATCTGCATCAGCAAACATTTTGCCATTTTAAATTTGACTAATATTTTCTGTTCTGTGTTTGTATCAACAGCCATTCAGCTTCAGTTTGCCTTCACCTCTGAAGAGACATGATACACATTTACCAGGCTACCCATGGGGTATGTCAGCAACCTTGCCATTGCAAATAGTCTTTGAAGGAAAGTTCTTAACTGTATCCACCATTCTTGAGGTGCACAGGTATGATGTTACATAAAAGACACCCTCCTCCAAAGAGATTTGTTTGACACACCCATTCAGTATACTCATAAAGGAGCTCATAAAGAGGGGATGGGCCATTGCTCCACACCTATTGTAAAGTTCCAACACCTTTAAGTTCCTAAAACTTATTTGGTAAGCCCAGGACTGCTCCATCCTTGACACTGTCAAAAAACAACTACTGACAGTCTTATCACCCACCATGTTAATATAAGTTCAACATCTTTTACTCATTTCTGAGTTCTGATGGCAACATAGTCCTCATTTTCAATTTTGCCTGAATCTCACCGTTGCTGTTACTTGCAAATCAGCACAGCTTGAATGGGTCCCCTCCAACAAAAAGCTATAGAATCTGTCCTAATCTAATTCAATGGGCACTCCTCTTAGTGCTATGAGAGTTTCCTTTATTATAGAGGCTTTAGTAACCTCCTGTCATGCCCTCACTGTGATCAATGGACCAGCCATAAAGGCTATAAGTTGATGGAAGGCTTCTGATGCAAGAAACTGCCCTACTCAGCCTTGCACTATATACCATTAGAGTGAGAATAACTGGCCATATGCTGGCTGTCCCCAAAATAGAGGCTCTCATAGACTCTGAGCCTTTGATTCTCTACCTCTGTAGTTGTCCAATATGCTTTGGGTCATGGAACCTATGAAGTCATGATGGTTACTTAAGCCTCTTTGATACAGGGTGGAACCAAATCTGGGCACTTGGCAGATCATACATGTAAGAAGGCATGACCTCTGCTATCCTCAGTCCCTTGCCAATTGCCATGGTGCTGGAGGAGGTCACCCCCGATCCCTTAGCTATGTGGGGAGCCCTTTGGGATCAAATTAGTGAACAGCAATGGGAGTTTGTATTCTATAGGCAATATTGTCACCATCATACATATTACTGCTATCCATTTCTTAACCAGGATGTCTGTGATAAAGGGCAGGAAATAAAGAGTCAGCACAATTGGCCAAACTTCAGGCATCATCTTAGTACTGGGTGCCATGACCAACAAATGGCCAAGTACATTTTCATTAACTCTTAGGCCATTGCCTCAGAGTTGCCCCCTTTGGGGTAAAGAACTTCAGGAATCTATTCCATTGCAGATACCCAAAATATAAATCAGGGTGTTATAGATTGAATTGTGTCTTCTCAAATCCCTATATTGAAGCCTCAACTCCCAATGTGATTGTATTTGGAGATAGGACCTTTGAGGCGGTAATTATGGTTAAATGAGGTCCTAAGGGTAGGTCCCTAATCAGATAGAACTTGTGTCCTTATAAGAAGAGAAAGAGACACCAGAGAGCTCTTTCTCTCTGCATGTGCACAAAGGAAAGTCTATGTGAGGACACAGCGAGAAGACGGCCATCAGTAAGCCAAGGAGAGAGGCCTTACCATTAATCAACACTGCTGGCACCTTGATCTGGGACTTCAAATCTCCAGAACTGTGGGAAAATAAATTTTTATTGTTTAAGTCACTTGGTCTGTAGTATTTTGTTATGGCAGCCCTGGCAGTCTGACATACAAGATAACAGATGTCCCTATGTGTACAGTTGATTATCATTATTTCTGGTAGTTATGTTCTATAAAGTCACTGTGAGCACTGAATTAGTGAATATTAAACCATCATTCCTAGAGTAAATCCAGGCTCACTTTCTGTGAGCCTCTGGTTACAACATTTTCATTAGCCAGTCAGCATATAACCTTGTTTTATAAGTGTTTTTGTTTAAAGACACTTTATTTCATGTATATTATTGATTTGTTTACATTGCTGTTTAATATCTATTGTTTATTCATTTGCATTGAACTTATGGACAACAGTACTATACTCATGCCTAGCACATGTATTTTCTCCATAAGGCACATCACAGCCTTCTTTTGCTTAGGAACACTAGACAGCACTTTAGCACTATGCTTGGGGGCAATTTTAAACAGTGAAATTATTAATAAAAAGCATAAAAATTTGAACAATGTGGTATTAAATATACCACAAAAAGGATACTTGTTTATGGTATGAGAGCTAAGACTAGAAGGCAGACCATCACCTTGTCCAACCTCATCTGGGAACACATACACCAGATAATTCAATTATTTTGCTGATATATGCATGTTTGTGAATGACCACAGAAGCACTACAAGAATTGATTTGGGGGTTATAAATAAGTTTCAGTGAGTAGATAAATCCTTAAATATGGAATTTGCAAATAATGAGGACGGACTATACTAAGGCCCAGTACAAGGCCTCAACAGGATACTCCTTATCTCCTTTGGAGTTCCAGACATTACTGTTATGACCAAAGCACTCATCTCACTTCTCAGAATACACAATCTAGACTCTTGAATAAGACAGTAAATGGAGCTTCCACTTCCCTTATAGACCCCAGGCAGCTGGTTTAATTGACAGGCATAGTAGGCTCCTCGGAGAATTCCTATTTAAGTTACAAAGTGATACCCCTCTAGGTGTCACTATTACCACAGGCATTGATTAATCTAAATTCATGCCTTCTAGGACATGGATTCCCTACACCAGTGCCACTCAGGTCCCTCAGTTGCCTTTATTGGCCATAAAGGGGGACACCTCTGAAGTTCATGTTTTTGATGACCACCTCACCATGTAGCCCTGTCCTTGCCTGTCTCCCTAGGAAGTGAAGTAGACACTTTTCTTTCTCACCAATAGGGTTGAACAGGTGATCAAAACAGGGTGCAGGAAAATGGGCAAGACAAAAACAAACATGAGAGACACCTGTTTGAGTTCAGATTTTAGCTCACTCCCAGGGCATGTGTCTTAGTCTGTTCTCACACTGCTATAAAGAAATACCTGAGTCTGGGTAATTTATAAAGAAAAGAGGTTTAATTGGTTCATGGTTCTGCAGGCTGTACCAGAAGCATGATGACAACTCCTTGCCTTCTGGGGAGGCCTCAGGAAACTTAAAATCATGGTAGAAGGTGAAAGGGGAGCAGGCACTTTTATGTGGCCAGAGCAGGAGCAAAAGACAGATGAGGGAGGGTGCCACACACTTTTAAATGGCCAGATTGTGTGAGAACTTGCTCACTATTGTGAGGACAGTATCAAGAAGATGGTACTAAACCATTCACGAGAAACTGCCCCATGATCCAATCACCTCCCACAATGTCTAACCTCCAATGTGAAGGATTACAATTCAACATAAGATTTGAGTGGGGACTTAGATCCAAATGGTATCAGTATGTGTGTTTGTATGTTTGTGTATGTGTATGTGTGTAGACACTTCACTTCCCAAAGAGGCACTTCTATTCCTTAGAAGTCTCAGTCATCACCGAATTTACATTGATATGAAGGCATCAAGGAGTCAATTATGGTGCAAGGCCTAAATTAATATTATGCACTGACTCGACATCTGGCAAAATTGGGAAGACCTTGAATGTCCTAACTGCAAATTCCCCTCCCTACTCCATTCCTGCAGTTAAGGTCCCTTAGCCAAACAAGTCTCCTTATTAAATGAACCAGTGCAGTTCCTGCTTATCTCTAACTAGAGAGTTTCAATTCCTTGCCAGACTGTGTAATTATTCAAAGGAGTCAGTCACATTCTCCCCCAGGAATCAAGGACACTCCATTATTTTGATACTACAAAGTTTGCCTCCTACAGACCCTGGTTGTTTATTGTGTTCCTGAATGTAACCCCAAGTGGCCCTGTGTGGTGTATTATGTACTCTCTAGGGCTTTTAGTGTATGTGACTAATAAAACTTCTAGTGATTTCATCTGTCCAGTGTTGACTGTCATGTGTTTGGTCAGCCCCACATCCCTAGGACAGGAATCCCTGCTTTAACAATGGAGTGAATAAGAGGCCACCAAAATGGTTATAGGGTGATGGGCAAGACACACAACATTGACCTGAGAGACACCTGTTTGAGTCCACATTTTAGCCCATCTAAAGCATGTGTGTTTGTCTTTCTCTCACTTTCTGTGTGTGTGTGTATTAAGGGGCTAGGGGATTGTTTTTGATGCGACAGAGAGAAATTATCAATTGAGCTCTATTGGAAGGAGACAAGACTGTGCAATCTATGGTTGTGTAATTGTGTGGCCTGGGATGGGTGTATTTTGTACTTACTTGTGCGAAATGTTTGAAGATACAGGGTTATTTTCTACATTTACTTTAAATTTGTTTGGGTCTCCTAATATCTGAAGATGTTTATCAGTCATCCATTTACATGTAGATCACACATAAATATGTATTTGCAGTGTCTATAGATCCTGAGTGCTGACACATGGGTAAAGCATGGTTGGAAATAGGTGGGAGTACATTGCTTTAATTCAGGAATAATTCATGCACACATTGGAATGCTGCTAAATGAAATTCCATGATTAAAGATAATTGAGAATAAGTTTTTACATGCCAAACCGGAAATGAACATGTACCCAGTGGAATAAACAGGTAGTTGGGCAAGGTTCTAGCAGATAGCACTGTGGTTTCCACATTACCATGTGAGACTACTAGTGAACACACACACACACACACACACACACACACACACACTCTGAGATTTGCAGGGAGTTCATTGGTTAATGTGTGACAGATCCTAAGAGTCTCATTAGGGCCTGTTCTCATTTGGAAGCTACTTTTGGGGGGAAACAGCCCTGCTAATGATCTCAGTTGTCTCGAGTGAGCACATCATAGACCTCTGAAAAGCCAGCTCTCTGTAGGACTACAGCTGGGTACTTACATGTACTCACCCGAGACACTTCTAGGCTGGAAGCACATGATTAATGAGAGTAATGCCAGCTTCCAGAATGGATGTCTCTGTGAAGCCAGCCTGGAGCCTCAAGAATCTGAAATGGCTTCATTGGGTGAGGGTCATAAATCTCTGCTACATGAGCAAGGCTGTCTATCTGTGTCACATACCATATGTTCAGCCCTGAGAACAGGTGTATAAGAGCAAGGTTGACATGGATGTGATAACAAAATGCCCAATCCCAGGCCACATAGAGGAAATGTGACTTTGAGCTGGAGAACGTATACTGGGTGGCTCAGCTCAGGAGGGCACTGAGGGTGGAAGATTACTTTTCTTTAGTCAATCAGATGCCCCTGGAAGGAGGATTCCCTGTAACCATAAGAGCTGTGTCCATGCTGATTGCAAGGTGGGGCTCTTTCAGAGATTGAAGTAACGCATTTTTTGAAGGCTCCCACTTGCCTGCTCCCTCCCCTCTCCACTTCTCAGAAAGCCTTCCCTATACCCCGATATCCTGCCTGGTAATATGGACAGTCTTTGTGCCCCACTCTCTGGACAAAAGTTGGGGCGGGAAGGATGAGTCTTCCTCTCTGCTATGTTTCTGGCTGACTCGCTACGGGAAGAGAAGAGAGGTGTGAAGAGTGCGTATACTTATGACTGGACATGACTGTATGCGTGCAGGAGAAGGGAAGTCCTAGGAAAGTCAGTGGCTGGGGTGTTCTCTGCTGTTTGTTCTCTGAGAAGCAATGTGGCACTTACTGATAACCAGTTACTTCTCTGTTTCAGCAAAAAGTGTGCACATAAGGCTGTGGTTCAAAAGGTTTTGGACAGGATGCTGATGGGACACAATACCTTTCTGAGACCAAATTTTGGAGGTAGGCAACTTCCAGACACTTGAGACCTTTATGTCAGGTCAAATAGAGCTGAGACACAGCAAACCGCCCACCTGGTAAGTCTACCAGTGGCACTCCACAGGCTCTACACCTCTGCCTTTCTAGATCCCACCTTCCTGACCCTGAAGAGACATGCAGCTGAACACTCCCAGGCCTCCAATCTCCAGGCCTTAGCTCTATCCCTGGAATTTCTTCCACTTCTTTGCTTGTATATACAAGAGATCTGCTCTCTCCACAGTCCCTTGTGGGGGCACCAAGCCTAAATATGCACCCCCTGTTGTGGCTGGAGAGGCAATTGGGTTGCAGGTTTCAGGGTGCTGTGCTTCTCAAGCTGGAGCTTTCTGCTCCATCTATTACATTCTATGGGTAGGGCACTTGAGCACACATTCTTTGCACCCTGGGCACTCTCCCTGTTCATTTTATTCAAAACTGTGTGCATATTCTTCACCATACAGTTTACTTCACAAATCTCTGTTCAGTCTACTTTGATTACCCAGGCCTCAGGAGCTTCCCCCATTGTCCCCAAGCCTTCAGTTCCCACTGATTTTTATTGTCTCTACCTCTGGAAAACATCCTAACTCTGTTCTTATCTCTCCACTGATCAAGAGGCCCCCAGCTTAGGCCTTGAATTACTTGAATTGCTCCTGAATTACTGCACCTTGAAAACCAAGACCATTGACTTGGGCTCTGTGTTTACATGTGGGTCACTTGACTGTTGCTCCCTCTTTGCTCCATTGCTCTTCCCAGAGTATGAGGGCATAAGGTGCAACCCACAGTGTACAAGATGATTGTGCACCTAGGGACTGGGATGCTAGGATGGAGAGGGCAGAAGGCAGGCTCTTTTAATAACCTTACCCTATAAGGATAGCAGTGCCTCTTCTTGGTGGGCCCCCTAAGGAAGAGGCCAAGACTTTTAAGGGAGAGAGGTCTAGATATATTGGAATTCAGGTGTTAGGTCACAGCCTGATCCCCACTGCATTACACCAGAGCTTGTGTCAATTGAGCCAAATACTGTTGGGTGTCAAAGAAGTAGCTACTTCATGTGCTCCTTTCTTTGTTCCCATGTTTTTCAGCAAAGGCTAATCAAAAAACAGTTAAGTACACCAAGCACTTTCTCCCTAACATTCTCCCTACTCTTTTATGGTCAAGTTGTCACCTCAGCATGCATCCAAGACCAGGGAAAGGGAGGAGGGGCAAGGACCAACCTCTGGGGATTATCAAGTGTGGATAGTCCCAAGGCTCCTCACCACCATTTTCCACACAGACTCCGATTTGTTTATGCTTGTTGTCTCAGGTAGAAGAGGAGGGGGTTGCATTAAGCTTTCTTAGCATGCAGACTTGGAGCAAATTAGAAAAGGTGGATTCCTGAATTGATCTGGCCAAGCAGTAGATAAAGGTAGGAGGGCAAGACAACTGAGGACCTTTTTTAGATATAAGGGGGCAATACAGGCTCTATGTTTGGGATGTGTGTGTGTGTGTGTGTGTGTGTGTGTGTGTGTGTAGGGAGGCCGGTAGATGAAACAGCTGCACTCTGAATGGGTGGGTGGCAGGGGTGGAGGGAGTAGAGAACAAAGCAAAACACCCAGAACACTGTGTTTGTCCTTGGAGATAGCCTCACCACCTGGTCAGCAATTGCAGCATGCTCCAGAGAAGAAACCCAGCCAGGGGAGCAGGAGAAAATGCTGGGCGTGTTTAGCTGGCAGCAAAGGGGGCCTGGGTAGAGATTTACAACTTGATTCTGGAAGAGAGCAAGACTCTAGGAATCAAGGAATGAATAGGCTAAGTTACATATTGGATTGCATTTAACTGATGAAGGCAAGGTGCCAGCAGGAGAATGAGAGCTGACACTGGACAGAAATGCATAGAGAAGCCATGACGGAAAAGAAAAGGGATGAGAGTAAAGAATAAGGAAGATAGGAAGGAAAATACTGCATAGATAAGTAGTACTTGGTATATCAACAATACTTAAAATTCATTTGAACCACTGCCTGCTTCCCAGGCAGGTTGAGTCAGCCCATCTCGAGGTCTGTCAGGTCAGCAGTGACAATCAGGATCCAGGCAGTGACACCTACTGCATTAAAGAGTCAAAAGCCCCCATCCTAATCCCCTTTTTCATGCAGGGCTTCAGGGAAACCAAGCCAAGGGCTTCAGGGTTTAGGGAACCAAGGAATTACCTGTGAGGCCTCCCACTAGAATAAGAGTCAGATTTCTCTCTGTTTCTGAAGTGGAATCGAGTTTCAAGGCTTAACCTGTTCCTTCCACTCCTTTTCAAATTCACAGACAGAGGCCTGAGTGACTGTACCTGGTCAGGTTCACATTTATTACTTCCTTGAGAAGTAGGGTAGGGTGGTGAGGTGAGGAGGAGGAGGAAGAGCGAGGGAAAGCTAGCAAAGCTTCTTCTCTGTGGGCAAGAGAACTGGGCTGCCACAGTGCTGTGAAAAACAGTTCCCTGGGGGCTTCACTTAACATAGTACCTGGCATGACATAAGCACCACAATATTGTAGGGTGAAGGAAAGAATGAAACATTTTCCTCCATTCCTTCATTCACCTGTTTTTGATCACTGACACTGTGATGGATTCTAGGGAGGGAATTAGTTAATCCCACCACTTTTCTTACCTTTCTGAGCTCATCAGGAAGGACAGTGACACAGGGCTAAGGCCATCACTCCAAAGATGGCATTTAGGACCTTATCTGGAGGCTTCTTTTTTGATTATCCTTTTAGAGATATAGGTATACCTTAGCTAAGTTCTAATCCTGATCACAGCTAGCACCTAAAGTGGCTCAACTGGGCAGATAAAGTAGAAGTATTCTTTCCTCTGGCCTGCATCTCTGTGCCAGAGCACAGGGCTTAGTGAAGGTAATGTGGCCTGTGTTTCTGCTCCCATTTGCTCCTTCTGCTGGGAACCTTTAGATAGGGCTCTGTGCTTGCCCTTTAGGGTACCAGGATTCCACTGAAAGGGAGAAGTTGCTTGAGTGGCACTGAATGGTCTAGGATAAGAAGTCTGATCCTGGGATTGGAGGAGGGGAGGGGGCTGCTTGGCCTTGCTGGGATTTATTAACTGTATAACACAGCCTGTATCATCTAAAGGCACGTGGGGAGCCCGAAAGTCTATAATCAAGAACTGTGTTTCTAGAAACCTGTCACTGCATAGTGCTTTGCTAGGGCTTGTTCACAATAGCCCTGAATGCTGGAGTCTGGGCTGTGCCCTAACACAGACACTCATTTACTTCTCAGTTGTCATTCAGACACTTATTCCCAATAGCACTTTGCTTTTTGAAGCATCGGGGGTGGAGTAAACATTTCTCTCTTTGCATCTCAGCTTCTGGGCAGTCAGCCTACAAAGAAGCCAGCAGGCTGAATCATGAGGGTCACACTATTTTCATAGCAGGAGTGTGATGTAATACACAGAGAACAATGGCCTTGCTATAGAGCTGGTTACAGTCAGCTTTGAACCCATAGGGAATAATAAAAATTTATTTGTGCACAACACCTTATAATTTACGATAAACTTTAAAATCCATGGTCATATGTATATTTTGCCAGTGGACAGTGATAGCACAGAGGTCCAAAGAAAAACCTCAAGATGAAGAAACATACTCAGATACATGCTCACACATTCAGTCACATTTGCGCACTAAAACAATAACACTCCCATGTGTGTTCACATAACTCATACGTGAATACAGTCTTAGATTCACATGTATGCCTAAACATACACACAATAACATGCTCACACACACATTTTAACTTACAAATGAATACATTCAAACTTATGAACATACACACATATTGAGACACTCACATATGCTTACATGCTCACATCTTCACTCACACATGTATATACTCACATATTCACTTAATTAACATATTCACATTTTAACATGCTCACAAAAAAAACATCATGAATCAACTCACAAAAAGGGAAATATTCCCATAATTGCACAACTGACATTCATTCACACACACAGACATTCTCAGACACTCGTGACCACAATAAGATATAACGTGCTCACAAATCAACTGACAAACCTATACACACTCACAGACATACACATACTTACATCACCTCAAGCTGCACATGATCACACTCCCACACATGAACTTCCTTATGCTTTTACATACCCATGAACATGCTCACACATATGTCATTTACTCAGACATGAATGAATTTCACATATTCACTCACACAAATGTGCTTACAAATGTATTCACACAGACACATTCGCTCACACACATTACATGCTCAAAACATCAACTGCAAACACTTTTATCTGCACATGCTTATGCTCACACAAATGAACATGCTTATAAATTGACTCACACATGAACTTACTCAAACATTAACATAACAAGACACATGAACATGCTTATGCATTCTCTCACTCAAGCATACATTCCTACTTTGACTAATATTCATGCATAAACACACTTACGCAAAGACATACTCATGTGTTTACTCACTCATGTACATGCTTGCATATTCACATACACACTCTTACATGCATCCTTCACTCATACTCACACATGAAAATATATATGGACAGGCTGCCACGTTCACTCAAAAACAAGAATGTACACTCACACAATTACTCATGCATGAACAAGTTTACACTTGCAAACAATTTCACATATTCACAAGACTACATGCTCATAAATACACATGTACACACATTAAAAGTTTCACACACGCCAGTGCACACTAGCTCAGAAACATGAACATGATCACATATTTACACACAGATAGGATCACATTCATTCATACGGTCACACACACATGGACAAACTCACATCTATTTATGTCCTCATACATTCACCCATACTTGCACATGAACACAGACATACATCATCACTCTTACACAAACATGTTCATACAGTTATTAACACCCTCACACACACATGCTCCCACATCCACTCACACTTATATTTTAACATGCACATACATGGACATGCTCATGCATTTATCTGGACATAAATATATTTGCACATTCACTCATACACGAGTATACTCATTTACATGCACACATTCAGTCACACTCACATATGAACACACACAAATATGGTTACACATTCATTCAGACACATAAACATGTTCACACACAAATGTATTACTCACACAATCACTTGCACACAGACATTAAAACATTTCATATATACACACAATGAACCTGCTCAAAAACTTACACATATACCCATTAACACATTCACACATGAACACAATCAACATTCACACACAGACACTCACATTCACACAATCATTTTGACACACAGAAATATACTTACACATTAACAAACTTATGCAAATGAACATGTTTATACATTCACTCACAAACGAAGACGATAACATGTATGCACATGCTCACAAATGGACACACATGAATGCACACATTCACTTAGGCACACAGGTAAACTCTAACATTTTCACACATGTACAGGTTCAATTCATTCTCACACAGACATATTCACATACATGCACATAGTTACAATTCACTCATATAAACATGCTCATAGATTTATTCCTACTCAGAGACACACTCACATATACTCACACAAACACACACTTTCATTCACGCACACAAATATACTCAACATACTCATGTATTCACTCATGCACTCATATATGCCTCATATACACAATGTTACTCACACTTTAACTCATTTGTATGTACACACTCAACCTGAAGATGCTCATACACTTATTCAATCAATCACACACAAAAACATGGCCACACATTCACACATAGAATGTGAGTGAATTTGTAAGTGTGTACAAATGACTATATGTGATTATATATATTCACACATATAGTCATTTGCCTACATGCCTTCATACACACACATAGAGAAATTCACCTATATGTTTACATACACAAAAATGTAACTACTCACTCACATGCATATTCACTAACATCAACACACTCAAAAATTTACTGACACACAAAAAATGGCTAAATATATGCACACTCAAAAATTCATTAACATTAAAAATTTCACTGACACATACGAACATGCTCAAAAATTTATTCACACACAACACACAGACCCACACCCACATGCTTTCACATTTACTCATGAAACATGCTTACACATTTACTCACGTATATGAATGTGATCATAAATTGACTCACGCAGAGGCACATTCATATGATTACATTCATGCTCATACATCCACTGACGCAAAAATGTTCACATATTCACTCACTTGCATATGCTTACAAATTCACTCACACTGATGTATGATCGTAAGTACACACTCACAATTCACTTATATATGCACATTAACATGTTCCCAAATGGTAACATGCTCACACATTCACTTGAACACAGATTTGCTCACACTCATCACAAAGTTCACATATTCAGTCACACACACACACTCACATAAATTCACACATACTTTCTCAAATACAAAAATGCAATCATACACTTAACAAGCTCACACAAATGAACATGCTTACACATTCACTTACACACAAACATGCTGACATCCATTCACACAATTATAAATTTATCCACAAATATGGACACATGAGCATTTACTTAATCAAACAAATATACTCACATTAACATAGTCTGACACATGAACTGGCTCAGACTTTCACTCATACAAAGATGAGACAGACATTTACACACCCACACATTTACTCAACATATGCTCACAAATTTACTCACTTTTTTTTTTTTTTTTGATACGGAGTCTCATTCTGTCATCCAGGCTGGAGTGCAGTGGTGTGATCTTGGCCCAATACAGACTCCATCCCCTGGATTCAAGCGATTCTCCTGCCTCAGCCTCCCGAGTAGCTGGGATTACAGGCGCCTGTCACCACACCCAGCTAATTTTGTATTTTTAGTAGAGACAGGTTTCGCCATGTTGGCCAGGCTGGTCTCAAATGCCTGACCTTGCGATCTGCCCGCCTCAGCTTCCCAAAGTGCTGGGATTAAAGAAGTGAGCCACCGTGCCTGGCAATTTACTCATACTTATAGACACACTCACATATACTCACAAACACACTGACATTCACCAAAACACAGGTATACTCAAATTTCCATGCTCATAAATATAACAATATTAATTCACTCACATACCCAAATATTTTCACATACATACGATCATTTACACATTTACTCACACACATCAACACACTCACATGATCACTCAAACATGTTAGTATATTTGACTTTATCATGCTCACACATTCACACACATACATAAACATGCTTACAAGTACACTTACATACATCGACCTCCTTAAATAAATTATTTGCATAACTCACAATCCGGTAACACTCATATATTAACACGCTCATATATTACACATGTACTCAAAATTCACTGAAAAATTCTTGCTTACTCACATGAAGATGCTCAGATTCCCTCAAACATAAAATATGCTCACATATATGCACATGCTCACACATTCACTGAATCACATAACACACATGTTCATAGACTCACACAAACATATTCACAGATTTACTCACATGCATAGACATACTAACATTCACTTGCAGCCATAAACTTACACATTCACTCACCCATGCAAACATACTTACGTACGTGTTCACTAAAATTTGCTCACTTATTCAGTCACATTAACCTGCTCACAAACTCACACATACTTATATGTGCTCATATGCAAATACTCACATATTTACTTACCCATACACATTTATACACTCACAAACAACATATATTACCTATTCTCAGCATACTTACATATTCTCACAAATGAGTATGTTCTTACCATGAAACTCACACATTCACACACACACACATTCGCTCACTCACATATACTTACATGCTCATGCTTACACATTCACAAACACTGATCTATTCATATTTAACAAGCTCACACAAGCATATTTACACATTCATTCACACACATGAATATGCTAACATCCATGCCCATGATTATGAATTGACTCACAACACATACACACTCACACTCTTGCACATATGCTACGAATTCTCTCAAATGTACTCATACATTAAAAAATCACACACATAAAACATTTACAAATTCACTGACACATACATGCTAATATCCACATTTGATCACACATTCACTCATACATGTGAATATGCACAAACGCTTAATTGCACAACTATACTCAAATTAACACACTCATACTTGAACAAACTCACATATTCACTCTCCAACATGGGCTGTTATATAAATTAGCCAAAGTTATAAAAATTAGCCAAAAAAGGCCTCTATATTATTGGCCCTTTGTTATTTATCTCTTCAAAGCAGGCTAGGATCCATTATCTCGAAAGCCAGCTGGCACAAAACTCAAATTTTACACATTCTGTTATTTTAAAAATAGCACAAATAAGCAGAATTTTAGCCATTGGAGAGCCTGCCTGTTTTGCATACTCCGCAAAACAGCACCCAGCATCTGCTAGCCATAGCTAAGACAAAGCCTATAGCTATAAGAGATCCCCCAAGTAACCACTGTTCTTTGGCACTCTCTGACCCAGAGACTCTGTCATCATGCTGCTGAGTGACATCACCTAGACACATGGGTCCCCTCTCCGATTCCACTCTTTCCTGGAGATTATCTTGCCCTCTTCCATACCCTCTTCTGGGTGGTGCCTCTGGAAGGTCTCCTGTTGTGAGGGTTGTCTCTCTCATGCAAACCTGTGAAAGTGTCATCCAAAAAAAGCTCGCTGTGTGCTAATGCCACATTTGGGTGTTATCTTTTTCCCTGATCAGCCCCTAAATTCCTCGAACTCACTACAAGTGGTTATGAGGGAAAGCAAGAATTTTGGTGATAATCAGGAAATCAATACAGGGTCCACCTAGTTAGTAGTAAAATCATTTGACAAAATTATTTCAGACAGTCTTTAAGTAGTTCAGACTCAAAATTTGGAATGCCTCTAGTTTGGCATGGCTTTACTCTGTGCTATATTATACTCTCTATTTGTTATGCTCCCTCCCCGTCCCGAGGCCTTATTAGTCTAACCAAGCACTAGCACCCACATTTGAGCAAACCCATGACATTGCAATGGAGTTTGGAGGTCAAAGGCACTGAGCTCCCTGAGGAAGGAGGTCAGCCTGCCCACTTGGGTCCCTCACTGGGCAGATGCTGGAGATTTTAAGACTTGTAGGCCTGAACAGAAAAAGGGGAGGAGTGCATACATGTAGGCCAAAGGTTATCCTTGATTTGGATATGAGATGAGAGGACATGTTTGTCCCTGGGGACTGTTATGACAGGTAAAACCAATAAGGCAGAGATGTCAGGCCGAGGCTGCTCCCTTAAGCACAATTGGGGGAGACACCTTCATAAACAGCAAGCATGACTCTACTGCTGTTTGATTTGTATCTGTTATTGCAGAAGGCATTATTCTAGTTCCTCTCCGCAGGAAATCGAGACCTACATCCTTGGAATAAGCTGGCTAAAGCATTACTTATAGTGACTAAATGTAAGGATGTTTATATTCCTGCCCTTCCCAGAACTCTGACAGAAGTGGCTGTCCTACTGAACAGGTGCTCCAAACCACAAGAAGAATGCTAGGCCTTACTCATGGCAGCTTCTCACTAGGACACTGCTGGAAAGGAGGTAGGTACCCAAATTCCTGAGGGAGACAAGACAGATGGGAGGATCCTGGAGAAGAGGATTGATGTCCTCTAGAAGAAAAAGCAGCACAGTACCACTATGATACTGATGAGGATAATTTACCTTCTGCTTTCTAGGTAAGCACTCACAGAGTGGTAAAGACAGAGAAGACAAAAAGGGAGGGTCAAGGAAGTAAGGCTGGTTTTTGGTTAGAGGAGGAAACACATCCCTCTCTTGGCCTGAGATCCAGTCTCTTCTTAAGGACCTAGCCGAAGAACCAAATTCAAAAAAAAAAAAAAAAAAAAAAAAAAAGGGTTGCATGGCTATACAGAACATATATGCTGGGGAGCAAACTCCACCTAATGGGAGCTGAAATTAAACAACTGACTACCATCACATGGTATGGAAAATGACATCTCTACTAAAAGATCCTACACAATTAGTGGGGAAGGTAGGAATAATCCCAGAGGAGGCATTGGACTCAAGCCTACATATACCTTGTTGATGTGGATCTTTATGGCTGGAGAAGATTCCTACCCTACATTAGGCCTCCTAACAGCCCTGGGCAGACTGTCAATGGAAAACATTCACCTCCTGTTAGCTGGGGATGTTGAAATGGGCTTATCAGGCAACAGATGGCATGCAGTATAGTGACTTGGCAAGTCCGGAGGAGGCTGAATTGAATCTTGAGTCCACCCAATTGTTTCTCAGGGGGACTCCTGACAAGTATAAGTCCACATTATTGGCAAGGATGGCTAATGCTAAAACAATTCAAGAGAACACAGCTGCCCTGGATTTAGTAGAAATGCATGAAAGACAAACAGATCAAGTATTACCTATTAATTCTACAAACAATAGCCCACCTGGCCAAAACCAAAATTACTATTAAATGAGAGGCTACCCCTTTCTTAGGCCAAACAAATCACCTATAGCCAAGACCCTTGCTTAAGCATGAACCTCTAGATAAATAAGAGATATTATATTGGACCCAAAGGAAAAAGGGGTTCCCAAATTATATGATCTCTGGTAAATCTATGGAGTAATTACAATACTTACTAGCGTTAGATTACCATCTGGGAGGTAATCTTACTTCAGAGACAGCCCTACCTTCCACACCTGCTCCTGATCTCTGCCAGTGGCAGGGATCCACACAAATGTAGGGATCCAGTAGGCTTGAAGTAAGCACATTTTGACAGACAAGCACCCTTTTACAACATTAACTGCAGTTTGAGCTCCAAAAAATAAATACCGGCTGGATCTGATAAATACAAGTGCCTAGATATCTCTAATCCCAGGAATCACTCATGCTTTAAATGAATCCACTCTCACCCCCAGGAGGTGAACAGTTTGGGAGGAAGATTAATTAAAGGAATAATTACCTGCTTAACTGTCAAAATTCTTCCAATTTTACTAACAAATTCTTCTGTCCTGGTTGTTCTCCCTTGGACTGTCCCTTTTCCCATTATTGGAATGAATCTCCTCAGTTAACAGATAACATGGAAGGAGCCTAAGGCTTTTATGTTACTGGTGGGCTCCAGCCAGTGGGAGCCAGTTTATCATTCTTTATGGTGCAGGAGGCAAATATGTCATAGTACTGGCTAAGGCAAAGCACTGAGGAATTACGACCTGTCATAGCTGACTTAGTTAAAAATGGGGTACTGATTCCCACCTTTCAATTCTCCAGCATAGTCTGTGCCATTACTAATGAGCAGAGGCGAACTATAGACTAAAGAGAGTTAAACAAGGCTGTTCTCTCTATTAGAGCATCTCTACCAGATATCATAACCTTAATGAATCACATTAAAATTAGCATAGGTAAATGGTTCAGAGTTATAGACTTAGTTAATGTGTTACAGTCAGTGAAAATTTCATAGGAAAGTCAACCGTGAATTGCCTTCACCTTTGTGGATCAACAATACACCTTTTCCCAGTGGCCTATGGGGTACTTAAATTGTGCATGGAATTTTCAGACAGCATCTAGACACCTGTCCTATATGGTCCCCGGAAACTAGGCCTTGGCGTTACATTGATGACATCCTCCTCACAGGATCTGACTAAGAATCTGTCTAAAGTCAATCACAACAGTGAGTAAACACGTCACTAAGGGGATAGGCAATTGTCCCACATAAGGTACAGGGTCTTCCTAGTCTGTTAAATTTGGGAGCTACACTGAAAATTCAGAAGAATGAACTGTTCCCAATTCAGTAAAAAACAAGCTCCTAGTGCTCCAACCTCTGACATCAGTAAAGGAGGTCCAGCATTCGGTAAAGTTATTTGGATTCTGGTGCCAACACATTCCTCAACTCGTGTTTGCTGGCCTCCATCTCTGGAGTCACCCATAATTCTTCCATTTTTTAGTGTGGACTTACACAACAACAGACACTACATAAACTAAAGAACACCATCACTTTAAGTCTCCCAATAATGTACAGAGAGCAGGGCTTAAAATTAGTTCTGCCATCCCAAATTTACTACCCGGAGCCTCTGGACCAAATGGATGGATAAAGGTCTTACCTATGAGTTTTTGGTGTAAACAGCTCCCAGACTCAGCCCAAAGGTTTTTGCTGCTAGAGAGGCAACCCTTGGAGATGTACTGGGCAGTTATTGAAACTGAAGCCCTTACTGTGGCAGAGCCAGTTACCCCATGGACCAAGATTCCTATTATGCCCTGTGTCATGGATAAAGTTCCCCATAAATTAGATCGACAACAGAGGCCTCTTTATTAAAATGGAAATGGTATCTACTGGGTTGAGTTAAACCCAGCCCTACTGGAGTGTCACAACTCCATGAGGAAATAGCCACAAACCCTGGTGCTGAGGTTACTTTGGCAAAACATCCAGAAATGCCTCTACCTCTTACTCCCCAACCCTGTAGAACTGCAACTCAATTACATCTTTTCTCTTTACATATTACCCAGTCTTGGGTATTTCTTCACAGCAGCGTGAGAATGGACTAATAACAGATGATGAAATTTTTTTTCATATGCTTGTTTGTGGCATGTATGTCTTCTTTTGAAAAGTGTCTGTTCATGTCCTTTGCCCTTTTAAAAATTACTTTAAAAATGAATTGATTCTTTCTTGTAAATTTGTTTAAATGCCTTATAGATGCTGAATACTAGAACTTTGCCAGATGCATAGTTCACAAAATGTTTATCCCATTCTATAGGTTGTCTGTTCACTCTGTTGATGGTTTCTTTTGCTGTCCAGAAGCTCTTTAATCAAATCCCATTTGTCGATTTTTGGTTTTGTAGCAATTGCTTTTGGCATCTTTGTCATGAAATCTTTGCCAGTTCCTGTGTCAAGAACATTATTGCCTAGGTTGTCTTCCAGGATTTTTACCATTTTGGGTTTTACGTTTAAGGTCTTGAATCCATCTTGAGATAATTTCTGTATATGGTGTAAGGAAGTGGTCCAGTTTCAGTCTTCTGCATATGGCTAGGCAGTTATCCCAGTACTACTTATTGAATAAGGAGTCCTTTCTCTCTTGTTTATTTTTGTCCATTTTGTTGAAGATCAGATGGTTGTAGATGTGTAACCTTATTTCTGGGCTCTCTGTTTTACTGATCTGTGTGTCTGCTTTTGTACCAGGACCATGCTGTTTTGGTTAGTATAGCCCTGCAATATAGTATGAAGACAGTTAATATGATGCCATCAGCATTGTTATTTTTGCTTAGGATTACCTTGGCTATTTGGGCTCTTTTTTGGTTCCATATGAATTTTAAAATAGTATTTTTCTAGTTCTGTGAAGAATGTCATTAGTAGTTTGACAGAAATAGCATTGAATCTATAACTGACTTTGGGCAGTATGGCCATTTTAATGATATTGGCTTTTCCTATCCATGAGTATTGAATATTTTCACATTTGTTTGTATCATCTCTGATTTCTCTGAGCAGTTTTGTATTTCTCATTGTAGAGATCTTTCACTTCCCTGATTAGTTGTATTCTTAGGTATTTTATTCTTTTTGTGGCAATTGTGAATGGTATTGCATTCCTGAAATGGCTCTTGGCTTGATTGTTGTTGGTATATAGGAATACTACTGATATTTTTTACATTTATTTTGTATCCCAAGACTTTGCTGAAGTTGTTTATGAGCTTAAGGAGCTTTTGGGGTGAGACTATGGGGTTTTGTAGATATCATGTTGTCTACAAATAGGAATAGTTTGACTTCCTCTCTTCCTATTCGGATGTCACTTATTTCCTTCTCTTGCCTGATTGCTCTGGCTAGGAATTCCAATACTATGTTGAATAGGAGTAGTGAGAGAGGGCGTTTTTGCCTGGTGTTGGTTTTCAAAGGGAATGCTTCCAGCTTTTACCCATTCAGTATGATATTTGTTGTGGGTTTGTCATAGATGGCTCTTATTATTTTGAGGTGTGTTCCCTCACTACCTAGTTTATTGAGAGTTTTTAACATGAAGGGGTATTGAATCTTATTGAAGCCTTTTCTGTATATATTGAGATGATCATGTGGTTTTTGTATTTAGTTCTGTTTATGTGATCAGTTACATTGATTGATTTGTGTATGCTGAACCAACCTTGCATCCCAGGGATAAAGCCTACTTGATTGTGGTGGGTAAACTTTTTGATGTGCTGTTGGATTCAATTTGCCAGGATTTTTTTTTTTTTTTTTTTTTTTTTTGAGATGGAGTCTCACTGTCTTCCAGGCTGGAGTGCAGTGGCACAATCTAGGCTCAGTGCAACCTCCACCTCCTGGGTTCAAGTGATTCTCCTGCCTCAACCTCCCAAGAAGCTGTACTACAGGCATGCACCACCACACCTGGCTAATTTTTTTTTTTTTTTGTATTTTTTTTTTAGTAGAGACGGGATTTCACCATGTTGGTCAGGTTGGTCTTGAACACTTCACCTCAAATGATCCACCTACCCTGGCCTCCCAAAATGTTGGGATTACAGGCGTGAACCACTGTGCCTGGCCTCCGCTATTTTCTTAAGGATTTTTGCATGATGTTCATCAAGGATAGCGGCATGAAGTTTTCCTTTTTTGTTGTGTGTCTCCAAGGTTTTGTTATCAGTATTTTGCTGGCCTCCTAATTTTTTTGGGATAGTTTCAGTAGGAATGGTACCAGCTCATCCATTTCCCTGGAAGTCATTGGGGGCCAAGAACAAGCCCCAGTGTGTGGTAGCCCCATGCAGGGTTTCCAGATTATTCCCTTCATCCACTCTCAGTGCCTTCCCCTGGAAGATCTGTTAGGAGTGTGCCAGTTGTCTCAGTCCCTTGGTGGCAGCTGTTCCACCTGGCTGCATCTAGTCCAAGATTCCTCTTGTTTAACCCTGAAAAATACTACTTGCACTTAGGTTTTACACAACTTTCCAGATATTTGTTCAGCAACTGAACCCTCAAGTACTTTTCTTCACAAACTGTACAACTCTCCAATGCTGCAAACAGGCTCACATACATACACTCTCTCTCACATTTACTTACTCACAAACCATGCTCACACACTCACATGATTATGCTCGCATTTACCCTCACACACAAATATGCTCATATAATCACTCACACATGAGCTAACTCACAAATTTATTTCCACACATACTCATGTCCACATGCAGACACTCATTCACTTATACATGCATATTAATACACTCACAGAAACATGCTTACATATTCACTCAAACATGCTTATGCATAGCAAGAAGCTCACACATTCATACACTCACATGCACACCCTCATCATCCCTCACACAAATACACTCACACAGATGACCGTGATTACACATGAACTTACACAAATATGCTAACATTAATGCACATGGTCATAAATTTTGCTTAGAAACATAAACACTCAGGCTGGGCATGGTGGCTCATGCCTGTAATCTCAGCACTTTGGGAGGCCGAGGCGGGTGGATCACCTGAGGTCAGGAGTTCAAGACCAGCCTGACCAACATGGAGAAACCCTGTCTCTACTAAAAATACAAAATTAGCTGGGCGTGGTGGCTCATGCTTGTAATCCCAGCTAATTGGGAGGCTGAGGCAGGGGAATCACTTGAACCTGGGAGGTGGAGGTTGCAGTGAGCCAAGATCACGTCATTGCACTCCAGCCTGGGCAACAAGAGTGAAATTCCATCAAAAACAAAAACAAAACAAAACAAAAAACAAGAACATACAAGCATTTACCTAATCACATAAGTGTAATAAACACTGACATATGAACTAGCTTGCATTTTCACTCATATATGGGGAGATGCTCAAATATTCACTGACACCAACATGCTTACGCTCATGGACACACATATTTACTCAGACACATGCTCACAAATTCACAGAAACATAAGTATACTTGATACTGTTTGGATATTTGTCCCTGCCCAAACCTTCTGGAGATAGGGTGTGGTGGGAGGTGTTTGGGTCATGGAGGTGGATACCTCCATGGAACCCCATAGGTTGGTGCTGTTCTCACCATAGTGAGTGAGTTCTTATAAGATCTGGTCATTTAAAAGTGTGTTTAAAAAGTCCTCTCTTCTCTTTTGTTCCTGCTTTGGCCGTGTGACATGTCTGCTCCCACTTCACCTTCTGCCGTGAGTAAAAGCTTCCTGAGGCCGGCCCAGAAGCCAAACAAATGTCGGCATCACACTGTAAAGCCTGAAAAACCATGAGCCAATTAAGCCTCTTCATAGATTGCCCACCCTCAGATATTTCTTTATAATAATATAAGAATGGCATAATACAATAATGAAATGTACATGCTAAATATGATAATGCTAAATACATATATGAAAATGCTAAATCAGTCACATGCCAAGTATGCTCATATACATGAAGTCATTCACACACATTCTGTCACACACATCAACACACCCACAATTTTTCACACACTCACATTTATTATCACACAATTTTCATACACACATTCACTCTCCCATTAACATGCTCACATATACAAACATGTTCATTATTCACTCACACATGTACTAACACATATGAAGATGCTAAAGAATTCACTCAGATATAAATAGACTCATATACATGCACATGCTCACACATTCACTGACACACATGAACATGCTCACAATTTTGTTCACACATAACACTCATATTTGCTTCTGTGCACATACTCATATTCACTTATACACATACATTAACCTGCTCACAGAAACATATTCATGTGTTACACATGCATTTACTCATATATTATCATGCTATTACACATGTTTGATCACCCATTAACTCACACATGAACATCTTTGCACATCTCACACAGGCACACTTAATTCCTCACATACATGAATATGCTTATACATTCACCCACATATTGACACTCTCAAATAAGGTCACGCTCACACATTTATTCACTCTTAACATTACACAAATTTGCTCACTCACATAGATACACTCACATGCTGGTGCTCACATTCACATAGTTGTACATTAGCACACACATATGAGCTTGCTCACACATACAATTATACTCACATATACAAACATACTCACTCACTCACTGGAGAACGTAATCCTGCACATGAATGTGCTCACACATTCACTCACAGAAATAATCTTCACATATTACACACTTACACTTTCACTTTCACACAGGTAACTTCACTCATACAGTAAAACATACTCCAAAACTAACTCCCACACAGACACAATATGTTCATATGTTCACTTATAGTGTGAACATGCTTACACACACATGCATACTCAGTGATGCTCATATAAGAGATGCTCACACATTTATTCACTCAACCAAACTGGCTCCCACATTAGCTCATTCACGTGAACATGGTTACAATTTCACTCATACAGAAAACACTCATATATGGTCACATGTACACACATACTCTCCCACACAGGCACATAAACATACATAAACATGGGCATGCTCACACATTCACTTGCAAACACACACACATATACTTGCAAACAAACACACACACATATATACTCACAGAAATATATTCTTCCATTAAGAAGCCCACACAAATGAACCCACTTGCACATACATTCACACACAAAAATTGCTCAAACATCTATTCATTCACTCACACAAGTTGGATTATAGATCCCCTCATTCACGTGAACATTCTTAAAAATGTACTCAAAGACATACTTATATATGCTCACATGCACATAAAATTCATTCACACACGCAAATTAACACACAAACAGGGACACAAACATTCACTTGCAAATAAACATTCACACTAATCACATACATGAATGCGCACATATACACACAAGTACATGGTCATGTTTTCACTCACAACTTTACTCACACATTGGTAACTTCACACAAACATGAAAACTTTTACATCCTTATACACGTTTATACATGAACATTCAGTTAAACACACAAATATGCTCACACTAAAGCATTCATACATGAACAGTCTCACACATGGACATGTCCACATACATACATACTCATGCATTACTCACATAATCATGCTCAGAATTTTACTAACACTGGTGGATACATTCATGCACTCACACACACACATGCTTATTTATTCACTCAAATATACTCATCAACGTGGTTATACACATGAAATGCTCACACTTTCACTCACCCATTTATGCTCTAAGTTATTCACTCACTCACACATATCAACACTGAAACATTTAATCACATGCAAGAACATACTTGAATTTGTGCTCACACATAAACTCACATATTACTTCTCAAACACAAACATGTTTTAAAATTCACACAAATAGACACCCTCACACATAATAACTTACATATATTTACACATTCACACACATTCATATACTAAATATAAAACCTAGTTTTCTATTTGCACAAATATGTATGTGTATTCAAATACACAAATTCAAGAATTTACTCAGAGATTTATTTATACATGCACACACAGATTCAGTCACTCACATTAACACACAATTCACTCACTCAAAAGAGCATAGTGACAAATTAACTCAGTCACACTCACATACATGTCTACAATCGCACACATTCTTTCATTCGCACAAACATGGGCCAGGCAAGGTGGCTCATGCCTATAATCCCAGCACTTTGGGAGGCTGAGGTGGGTGGATCACTTGAGGTCAGGAGTTCAAGACCAGCCTGGCCAACACGGTGAAACTCCATCTCTACTAAAAATACAAAAATTAGTGGGCCGTGGTGGCAGGCACCTGTAATCCCAGCAACTTTGGAGGCTGAGGCTGAAGAATTGCTTGAATCCAGGAGGTGGAGTTTGCAGTGAGCAGACAGATTGCTCCACTGCACTCCAGCCTGGGTGACAGAGTGAGACTTTGTCTCAAAACAAACAAACAACAATAAAGAACAATAACAACAAAAACCCAAACATGCTCATTCACTCACTCACATGAATGTGCTCACAAAATCACACACACCAGACAGACTCATTCTCACTTATATGTGCATACTCACACATTTAGTTACCCAAAATTATATAACCACAAAAGGAATATTTTCAGGTGCTCGCTGCCCATGAATATGCTCATGCTTACATAAAAGGTCACACATTCACTTACATAAATACACACACATTAAAGTTTACAGATGGACTTACTTTGCTCATGACATGCTCATACATTCACTAACATATATAGACACACACCTTCATGTGCACACATTCACACAAATTTGCTCACACTTTCATTCTTTCACATGGACACACCTACAAACTTACACACAGGACCCACTCATGTATGCTCACGTTTACTCACTCATACTTTCTTTCACACATATATGTAAACATAAACAGGGACACGCTAACACATTCGACCACACACATGTTTATAAAATTAAATCACATTTAAAATATATAGATACCTTTACATATAATTATTTACAATCTCCTGCCTAATCATATTCCCATAATTATATATTCACATATAGATTCTCATTATTTAGTTACACACACTTACGCTCACATGTGAACATGCTCACAAATACACTAAAATACAAATTTATGCTCTCATATATAAATATGCTCACACATTCAGTAACATGATCATGCTAAATTTTCACACATATAGAACACTCACATACACTATCTCCAAGACATATACACTCATGCATATGAACATGCTCACAAGTTCATTCATATGTAAGACACACTTGTATAGCTCACCTGAACACTTTTATGCATCCCCTCACTCATGCATTAGCACACATAAAAACAGGGACCTGCTCACACACTCACTGATTCACATGTGTATTCTCACAAATTCATACCTGTAGAGACACAATTATATACGCTATGTGCTCACACTCACCCATACAATTAAACAGGCACATTAACACATTCATGAATAATAATCTGCTTACCTATCTCTCTCACACAAACATGCTTACGCTCACAATGATCTCAAACATTCACTCACAGAGATACACTTCACACTCACATTTAACTCACACAATATACTCACACATTAAAAAGCTCACACAAATGAATATGACACACATTCACTTATTAACACAAACATGCTAGCACCTATGTCCATGCACACAAATTCACAATACACTATAACAAACTCATTGACTTCAACACTCAAATATTGTTACACTAGCACAATCTAAGACATTACAAATTCACATATTTACTCTCACGTGCTTACATATATATGCTTACATGTGTACATATACATGCTTAGATATGTGCACATGCTCATACATTCACTCATATTAACATGTTTAATATTCACTCAATCAAATGAACATAACAAAAAATTACACATATAGACACATGGACACATTCACACTTACATGATCACACACTTATTTATGCAAACATGCTCATACTGTCACACACTTACGTGAGCATGATCACACATTCGCTCATATGAACATGCTCACAAATGTACTCAAATAAATAGATATATTGGATACACTCAAATACACCAATAAATTAGCATCATACAATCCTTCTCATTCATTTAATCACATAACGTGTGCACAATGTCACTTACACAGACACACACATTCAGTTACATGCTCAGTCACTTATTTACATAAATAGACTCATATTTTCACACACTTATGTGTGCATGATCACATATTCATACTCATATAAACATGCTCACAAATGTACTCAAACACATAGACACATTACATACACTCACATGCACACACCAATAAATTAACTACATACAGTCATGCTTAAACATTCACTCAATCACATAGCATTTGCACAAATTCAGTTACACAGGGACTCAAATAGATGTACTCGGATGCTCCCACTTTCACTTTCACATGGACATTAACACTGTCGTAATCAGGAACATGCACACATGGGCACACACAAATATGCTGACAGCCACATGACACACATTCACTCACAGAAAAAGTACACACACATAACCTCACACACTCACATTTCACTCACAGAAATATACTGACATGGTAACGCAAGTATACTCACAGGTTATAAGCGCACCTGATAAACATTCAGTCACTCACATGACCATGCTAACATCCATGCTCTTGGTCACAAATTCAAGCATATTATTTGAACACACAAAAACATTAACTTCAACCCTCAAATATCATCACACTCACCTCTCACATGTGTAAGTTCATATATTCACTGTCAAATATGCCTACTCATATCCACACGCTCACACATTCACTGACACAAACATATTCACACCTCACCCATTCACATGAGCATTATCACATATTCACTGACACATATGCTTCATCAGAAAATGACACACACCAGAACCACTCATTAGATTTATATACACATAATCACACATTCACTTACACTTGTAAAATATCATTGACATAGAGGAACTTGCTCCTATGTTCACTGGCACGTGAACATTGTCACACTTACCAAGAAGCTCACAAATTCACTCAAAACATGTAAAACACTTACATTTATCAACACACATGTCCTCACACATTCCTTTACATAACTAAGTCTGTATCAACATAAACACATACATGTAACAAGATTACACCAAAGACCACTTACACACTCACTACTCACAAGCATGCAAACATTCACTTGCTTACAAATTTAGTCATACAATGAGCATAGACAAATATTTAATGAAACATGAAATCACATACAAACGCTTTCACCCATGAATAGTACCACGCATACACTCTCATACATATTTATGCTCACATACATACAAAATTTCATGCATTCATTCATTCACTCACTAACCAAAAAAGCTCACTCATTGAATCACACAAATATGAATTTCAAAAATTTCACTCACGTACCTATATACATTTAAATATACTCACAAAACATTGACATGCTCTTTCACACAAATATGCTTAAATGATTTCTCAATCACATAAGCATGCGTACAAAATTTATTCATATAGGGACTCAAATATATATCCTCAGGTGCTCCCCATACCTTTTCATTTATACATGCACATTAACCTTCTTAGAATAAGGAACACGTCCACATATACACTTGCACATGGACATGCCCACATCCACCACAAGGCTGAAACATGCATTCACACACAGATATACTCACATGAACTTTAGCTCATATGGTTACCTTACCCTCACACAAGAATTCACAAGCTGAGTGAGGGTAAGATGGCCAACTAGATACAGCCAGGTGGAACAGCTCTCACTGAGGAACCTAGAAGACTGGTGTGCTCCTAACAGATCTTCAGAGAGAAGGCAACAACAGTGGACAGAGGGAAGACACAGAAGCTGGGGTGAAGGGGGAGAAAGTTGGGAATCCTGCACGGGGCTACTGCACATCAGGACTTGTTCCTGGCCCCCAACAGCTCCAGGGGAATGGATGAGTTGAACTGGCAAGGAGAAACCCACTCTTGCCATGGGCCTCTGGAACCCTGTCAGGAAGAGACCCCTCGACTACCACAGACACTTGAGTTGGCAGGGAAAGTTGCTTAGGGAAGTGGTAGGAGCAGCAAGCCAGCTGATGTGGAGCCCAGAGTGTTTGGTGCGGGAGCATCTGAAGTGGAGAACCACTGTCCCAGTGGAGCCAGGGACAGCCATCCCCCTAGACTTGACTTGCTCCCATAGGAGACTTTAGGCCAAGGGAAACTGTTGAACTTGAACTCTGCAGGGCAATCTTGCCCCTCAGACAGGGCTGGGCTGACCTGAGCACCCCTTGGTCTCCTGGCCTCTCCTAGGGGCCCAGACTGGCCATGCCTGCTTGTGGAGCAGTCACGGGTGCCCTGGGGGCCCACACCATAGCTTCTGCACTGGCAGACCGTGCCTGACTGGTGGAGAGCTCCAGCAGGCTGGTTCCAATGGCCACACACCAGCCTGCATGCTCCCTTCCTATACTGCTGTTTTCCCCAGGCCAACAGCAACTCCCCACATTGCTTTGCTGATGTGTGTCTGCACGGGCTGGTTTTGCTTTCTTGTCCTGCCAGCACACAGGAATCTAGTTCACCCCCACTCCGCTCGCTGGCCACCATTGTAGATGGAGTCTTGGTGGGCATAGAACCAGCCAGCATCGTCTTCATCAACTTCCCATCCTTGTGCTAACACTGTGCAGAGAACAGCAGATCCTTCCCCACTCTGAGTGAACACTCCTGCTTGTGGGGCACAGAAAAGGCACCCAAACCTGTGCCCCCCAGCACCCTGACCCTGAGCCAACACCACCTTCAGCACAACCACGCACCCCACCAGCTGCATTGCCTTCACCACTGTGGTAAGCACCCTCAGGGAGGTGGGCACCCTGGCACTTGCTAGCAATCTGCCACAGCTGCTGCTGTGAGGAAGGATCCTGCTATTACCACACTATGAAGCATTTTGGCTAACATCACCCATCTGAGTGTAGTGACCAGCAGTCCAGGAGCACCTTGACCACCCTACTGCAGTAGATTCCTAACCTTGAGGAGCCAGAGAACAAGGTCGAGGCCCAACACAAGTCCCCCAGAATTAGAGCATGTAGTTTAGGAGTTGGTGGCTGAATGATGGCCCCCTAAAATATTCCAGAAATGATGCCAGTTGGCTAAATCCATCTTATACCACAATCAAACCCTCAAAGTCATCAAACAGGATAAAAGAAAAAAAATCCAAAGTTCAGTAACTTCAAAAACTGAAGGTAGACAAGTCCATAAATATGAAAAAGAATCAGCACAAGAACTCTGACAATTCAAAAAGCCAGAATGCCTTCTTTTTTCCAAATGACCACATAAAACTCTCCAGCAGAGGTTCTGAAATGGGCTGAAATTACAGAAATAGAATTCAGAATATGGATGGGAATTAAGATTATTGAGATGCAGGCAAACATTGAAACCCAATACAAGAAAGCTAAGAATCATGAAAAAACAATGCAGGAGCAAAGACAAAATAGCCAGAGTATAAAAGAACATAAGCAACATGATAGATCTGAAAAACACACCACAGGACTCTCATAATGCCATTGCAAGTATTAATAGTAGAATAGAGCAAACTGAGGAAAGAATCTCAGAACTTGAAGACTGGTTTACTGAAATAAGAAAGTCATACAAGAACAGAGAAAAAAGAATGAAAAGAAACAAACAAAACCTCTGTGAAACATAGGAATATATAAAGAGACAAAATCTATGACTCATTATTGTCCCTGAAAGAGGTAGGGAGGATGAAACTAACTTGGAAAACATATTTCAGGATATCAAGCAGAAGAACCTTCCCAACCTAACTAGAGTGGCCAACATCCGAATTCTGGAAATTGTGAGAATCCCCACGAAACACTTCCCAAGAAGATCTTCCCCAAGATAGATAATCATCAGATTTTCCAAGGTTGAAATAAAAAAAAAATTTTAAGGGCAGCTAGAGAGAAAGGACAAGTCACCTACAAAGGGAAGCCCATCAGACTAACAGCAGACCTCTCAGCTGAAAACCTACAAGTCAGAAGAGCTGAAACCTTACAAGTCAGACCTACTTTCCAAGAGCTCCAGAAGGAAGTACTAAATATGGAAAGGAAAGACCATTACCAGCCACTACAGAAACACACTGAAGTACACAGACCAGTGACACTATAAAGCAACCACATAAACAAGTGTGGAAGACAACCAGCTAACATCATGATGACAGGATCAAATCCACACATTTCAATACTAACCTTGAATGTAAGCAGGATAAATGTTCCAATTAAAAGGTACACAGTGGCAAGCTGGATAAAAAACCAAGACCTGTTGGTATACTGTCTTCAAAGGATCCATCTCACATGCTGTGACACATATAGGCTCAAAATAAAGGGATGGAGAAAAATCTATGGAGCAAATGGAAAACAGAAAAAAAAAAAAAAAAACAGGGTTGCAATCCTAGTTAAAAATGAAGCAGACTTTAAACCATCAAAGATAAAAAAAAAGACAAAGAAGGACATTACATAATGGTAAAGAATTCAATTCAATGAGAAGAGTTAACTATCCCAAATATATATGCACCCAACACAGGAGCACCCACATTCATAAAGCAAGTTCTTATAAACTTTCAAAGAGACTTAAACTCCCACACAATAATAGCGGGAGACTTTGACAGCCCACTGACGATATTAGACAGATCACTGAGACAGAAAATTAAGAAAACTATTCAGACATAAACTCTGCACTGGATTAAGTGGACCTGATAGACATCTGCAGAACTCTCCACCCAAAAACAAAAGTATATCCATTCTGCTCATCACCGCATGGCACATACTCTAAAATCAATCACATAATCAGACATAAAACACTCCTCAGCAAATGTAAAAGAACTGAAATCATAACAAACAGTCTCTTGGACCAGAGCCCAATCAAATTAGAAATCAATACTAACAAATTCACTGAAAACCATACAATTACATGGAAATTGAATAACCCGCTCCTGAATGACTTTTGGGTAAATAATGAAATTAAGGTAGAAATCAAGAAGTTCCTTGAAACTAATGAGAACAAAGATACGATATACCAGAATCTCTGAGACACAGCTAAGGCGGTGTTAAGAGGGAAATTTATAGAACTAAATGCCCACCTCAAAAAGTTAGAAAGGTCTTAGGTTAACAACCTAACACCACAACTAAAAGAACTAGAGAACCAAGAGCAAGCCAAACACAAAGCTACCAGAAGACAATAAATAATCAAAATCAGAGCTGAAGTGAAGGAGATTGAGATGAAAAAAAAAACATTCAAAAGATCAATGAATTCAGGAGCTAGTTTTAAAAATAATAATAATAAAATAGACTGCTAGCTAGAAAAATAAAGGAGAAAGAGAGAAGATACAAATAAATACAATGAGAAATGACAAGGGGGACATTACCACTTAACCCACAGAAATAAAAACAACCATCAGAGAATATTATAAACATCACTGTGCACATAAACTAGAAAATCAAGAAGAAATCGATAAACTCCTGGACACATACATCCTTCCAAGACTAAAAAAGGAAGAAATTTAATCACTGAACAGACCAATAATGAGCTCTGTAAAATTGAATCAGAAATAAATAGTCTACCAACCCAAAAAAGCCCAGGACCGGATGGATTCACAGCTGAATTCTATCAGATGTACAAAGATGAGCTGTTACCCTTCCTGTTGAAACTATTTCAAAAAAATTGAGGAGGAGGGTCTCCTCCTAAATCATTCCATGAGGCTGGCATCATTCTAATACCAAAACCTGGCAGAGACACACAAAAAAATAAAAATTCTTTCCAATGTCCTTAATGAACATCAATGCAAAAATCCTCAAGAAAATACTGGCAAACTGAATCCAGCAGTACGTTAAAAAGCTGACCCTCCACTGTCAAGTAGGCTTTATGCCTCAGATACAAAGTTGGTTCAACATAAGCAAGCCAATCAATGTGATTCATCACCTAAACAGAACCAAAAACAAAAGCCACATGATTATCTCAATAGATGCATAAAAGGCTTTCAATAAAATTCAATACCTCTTCATGTTAAAAAGTCTCAATAACCTAGGTATTGAGGGAACATACTTTAAAATAATAAGAACCATCTATGACAATTCTACAATCAATTATATAATGAATGGGCAAAAGCTGGAAGCATTCCCCTTGAAAACCAACACAACACAAGAATGCCCTCTCTTATCACTCCTATTCAACATGATATTGAAAGTCCTGGCCATGGCAATCAGGAAGAAAAGAAATAAAGTGCATCCAAAAAGGAAGGGAGAAAGTCAAATTATTCCTCAGCCCCAAAGCTCCTTAAGCTAATTTAACAACTTTAGCAAAGTCTCAGCATACAACGTCAATATGCAAAAGTCACTAGCATTCCTATACACCAACAACAGTCAAGACTAGAACCAAAACAAGAATGCAATTCCATGCACAATTGCCACAAAAAGAATAAAATACCTAGGAATACAGCTAACCAGGGGGGGGGTGAAAGTTCTTTACAATGAGAAATACAAAATACTGCTCAAATAAATCAGAGATGACACAAACAAATGAAAAAAATTCCAAGCTTATGGATAGGAAGACTCAATATCATTAAAATAGCCATCCTGCCCAAAGCAATTTATAGAACTAATGCTGTGTCTATTAAACTACCATTGACTTTTTTGCAGAATTAGAAAAATGTATTTTAAAATTCATATGGAACCAAAACAAGAGCCCAAAGAGCCAAGGCAAGCCTAAGCAAAAAGAACAAAGCTGGAGTCATCACATTAACTAACTTCAAACTGCACTACAGGGCTACTGTAACCAAAACAGCATGATACTGGACAGAAACAGATGCATAGAACAATGGAACAGAACAGAGAACCCAGAAATAAGGCCACACACCTACAACCATCTGATCCTCAACAAACCTGATAAAAATAAGCAATGGGGAAAGAATTCCCTATTCAATAAATAGTGCCGGGATAACTGGCTAGCCATATGCAGAAGATTGAAACTGAATCGCTTCCATACACGATATATAAAAATTAACTCAAGATCGATTGAATAATTACATATAAAACCGAAAACAGGCCAGGTGCAGTGGCTCTTGCCCGTAATCCCAGCCCTTTGGGAGGCCAAGGCGGGTGGATCACTTGAGGCCAGGAGTTTGAGATCAGCCTGGTCAAAATGTCAAAACCCTATCTCTACTAAAAATACAAAAATTAGCCAGGTGTGGTGGCCCACGCCTGTAAACCCAGCTACTCAGGAGGCTGAGGCACGAGAACCACTTAAACCCAGGAGGTGGAGGTTGCAGTGAGCCAAGATTGTGCCACTGACTCCAACCTGGGCAACAGAGTGAGACTCTGTCTCAACAAAACAAGAACCCAAAACAGCAGAAACCCTGGAAGACAACCTAGGCAATACCATTCTGGATGTAGGAATAGGCAAATGTTTCAGATGAAAACACCAAAAGCAATTGCAACAAAAGCAAAAATTGACAAGTGGGATCTAATTAAACTAAAGAGCTTCCGCCTAGCAAAGGAAACTATCAACAAAGTGAACAGACAACCTAAAGAGTGGGAGAAATGTTTGCAAACTATGCATCTGACAAAGTCTAATATCCAGCATCTATAAGGAACTTAGCAAATTTACAAGAATAAAACAAACAACCTCATTAAAAAGTGGACAAAGGACATGAACAGAAACTTTTTAAAAGAAGACATACATGCAACCAACAAACATATGGAAAAAAACTCAACATCACTGATCATTAGAGAAATGCAAATCAAAACCACAATGGGATACCATGTCACATCAGCCAGAATGGCTATTGTTAAAAAGTCAAAAAATAACATATGCTGGCGAGGTTGCAGTGAAAAAGTCATGTTTATACACTGTTGGTGGGAGTGTAAATTTGTTCAACCATTTTAGAAGACATTGTGGTGATTCTTCAAAGACGTGAAAACAGAAGTACCAGTTGACCCAGTAATCTCATTCCTGGGTATATATCCAAAGGAATACAAATCGTTCTGTTATAAAGACACATTTATGCCTATGTTCGTCGCAGCACTATTCACAATAGCAAGATAAAGAATTAACCCAAATACTTATCAATGGTAGACTGGATAAGGAAATCTGGTACATAAACACCATGCAACATTATGCAACCATAAAAAGGAACAAGATCATGTCCTTTGCAGAAACATGGATGGAACTGGGGGCTATTATTTTTAGCAAACTAATGCAGGAACAGAAAACCAAATACCACATATTCTCACTTATCAGATGGAGCTAAATGATGAGAACACATGGACACACAGTGGGGAACAACACACACTGAAGTCTATCAGATGGTGGAGGGTGGGAGGAGCAGGAGGATCAGGAAAAATAACTAATAGATAGAAAGCTTAATATCTGGGTGATGAAATAATCTGTACAACGAACCCCCATGACACAAGTTTACCTATATAACAAACCTGCACATGTAACCCTGAACTTAAAAGCTAAGGAAAAAAGAATTCTCACAAGCTTATACAAGTGAACACAGTACACATTCACTGCCTCACACAAACATATCAACATTCATGCATATGCTCACAAATTTTAGGCATACAATTGAACACATTTACTTCAACACTCAAATATTGTCACACTAACAGACTCAGATGTAGAGGTTTGTGTATTCAATGTCATGAATGACATGCTCACATATACGCACACATTTATATATAATTCACTCACTGAAGATACATACTGACCAAAGCACTCCCATACTTAGATATACACACATATATTCTTACCACGCACTTACACATTCACTCAGTGATGCAAATATTCTCCTGTATTTACTCACACTTACTTGATAAGAATTTCAGTCACACACCAAACACACCCATTAGATTTATATACATACAATTACACATTAACTTACACATGCAAATTATCATTGTTCTGCCCTGCATGCTTTCACGTGAGCATTACCATGCATGCATATGCATGAATATGATCACAAATTTGCTGAGACAAGTCACACTCATTACATTTATATGTACAGAATGACAAATTCACTACCCATGCAATGTACTGTACATTCACTTGCACACAAACTTGCTTAAACTGTCCAAGTTGATCACAGATTTATTCAACACATAAAAACACATTCACTCACTCATATTCTCATGCATAAACTTACTCAAGTATATTCACACATTAACAAGACACATTTGCTCATTACTCATTACATGTGAACATCTGTCATGCACGCACATACTTACAAAAGCCCTCATACAGATGATTATGCAGTTACTCACTTTAAACACACATATTTACACAGCAAAACACTATCACCTATCCACAGTTCCACACATACATTGTCACACACAGACATGCTCACATACATACATACACTCACACATTTACTCACTAATGAAACATATGCACACACCCACTCTCACTCAAACATGCTCACAAATTCACTTAGATACATAAATACAGATATATGGACATGCACGCCCTGACACATTTAGTCTTTCATACAAACAAGCTCTAATGTTCACTCAGTTGCATGAGCATACTCACAAAGTCACTGACATAGGGACACCAGTATAAAAACTCAAATGTTTCCACTCACCCATTCACTCTCACCTACACATTAACAAATCTCAGACAGGAGCATGGTCACATATATACTCAAACACACAGATGCTTATACTCACCAAGACATTTAAATATTCCTTCATACAGAGATGCAAATAAATTCACATACATGCTCCCCATTTGCTCAAATAATATATTCACACACTAACAAGCTCAAACAAATAAACACAATTTACATTGACTTACTCACATGAATATACTATTTGTCCAGGCACATGCTCACTAGTTCATACATACAAAAGAACACACATATTAACTTCAGCATTCAAATATTGTCACGCAACTACACTGTCATATGTACAGTTCACTTATTCACTCTCATGAATGCACATGCTCACATATATGCACATGCTCATTCACTCACTCACATTAACATGCTTACAATTTGCTCTCCAATAGCATGCATATTGACACATTTACTAATTCATGTAGACATACATATTCGCATCCTCACAATCACACATTCAGTCATTCACACAAATATGCTCACATCTCATTCATTCATATGAGCATTGTCACCCATCTGTTCACTCACACATAATATCATGACAACAAATTAACTAACATATCAGACACACTCATTACAATTATACATGTGCACTCACACATTCATGTACCCACACAAGTTATCATTGTTACAAATAATAACATACATATTCACTTGCATGTGAACATGCTCTCATTCACCAAAAAGCTCATACACTTGTATCTCCACACATAAAACATTAACATTCACTCACATTCACATACTCAAAGATTACCTTACTCAAATATACTCACACATTAACAAGAGCACACAAAAATACACACTACAGACAAACATCCTAACATACATGCAGATGCTCACAGACTCATACAGATGAGTGCATAAAAATATCCCCTGTAAACACATTAATTTACACATTATAACACTCTAATTCATGAACAGACTCACATAAACTGTCACACACATTCTCTCATACACACACAGTGACACATTCACTTGCCAAAAACACTCTCAAATGTTGACTCACAAGAACGTGCTCATTAATTCACTCACATACAAACACACAATCTGATACACACATACATATACTGACACATTCATCCTTCACAGAAACATGCTCATGCATTCAATCACATGAGCATGCTGACAAATTCGTGCACAGGGGAACATAATTATATATACTCATATGCCCCAACAGACCTAATCACTTATCACAGGCATTAACATGCTTATAATCAGGAACATCTCAGAGACAAACTTATACACAAACTTGGACACACTCACATTCTTAGTCTATTTTGTGTTACCATAAACGAATACCTGAGGCTGAGTAATTTATTAAGAAGATGATAGGTTTATTTGGTTCATGGTTTTGCAGACTGTACAGGAAGCATGGCACCAGCATCTGCTTCTGAAAAGAGCCTCAGGAAACTTTAAATTATAGCGGAAAGCAAAGGAGGAGCAGGTGTGTCACATGGTGAGAGAGGAAGCAAGAGAGAGAGGTGAGGGAGATGCCAGATCTTCTTAACAACCAGATCTCACGTGAACAAATAGAACGAAAACTCACTTATTACCACAGGGAGGGTGCCAAGCCATTCATGAAGCATCCACCCCCATGACCCAGATACCTTCCACTAGGCCCCACCTCCAACATTGGAGATCACATTTCAACATGAGATTTGGAGGGGACAGACATACAAACCATAGCACTTACCATGAAGCTCAAACATTCATTCACACATAGATACACTCACAGCCACTCATACTCACATGCTCACATTTTACTCATGCAACACACACACAAATAACAAGATTACAGAAATAGATAAGATAAAGCATCACATTAACACCAATATGCTACCATCTATTCACATGCTCACGAATTTACATATACACAGGAATACACACAAATATTTATTCAACAGTCAAATATTGTTATACAAACACACCCTGAGGTACACACAAGTTCACATATTCACACTTATAATGTATATTCTCATATATGTATACACACTGAAATTAACACACAGAATTTACTCAAATGAGCTTACTAACTAAATAGTAATAATATTTAGTCAGTATAATTGTATTGATTATAGTATCATACAGTATATTAGCATTGATTATAGTATAATAGACACACTCACATACATTCACACCCACATGCTTCCACAATCACTAATTTACATAACCATGCTCACAACTTCAATAACTTCCATAAGCATGATTACACATTTACTTACTCATCTAAACATGCTCACAATTTCACTGGCATACATAGGTACATTTACACAAACACACTGACACATTCTTTCTTTCACAGAAACAAGCTCAGGCATATGGCCATTATTATAATTTTTTCCACGCAGGGACACAAATATATACAGTCTGATGTTCCTATTTATCCAATCTCTTTTCACATGTATTAACATGCTCACATATACCCTCGCACACAAATATGCTCATGCCCACCATGAAGCTCAAACATTCATTAATACACTCACATGTACTCACAGTTACAAGCACTCACAATTACATGTCCACATACCTACACAGTATACTCACACATTAATATGCTCACAAGATGAACATGATACACATTCATACACTCACACTAACATGCTACACTCCATGCATATGCTCAAAAATACATACACATAAACACAGATGTTTACCTCAGCACACAAATATTTTTCCATTAATACATTCTAAGATAGCTACAGGTTAGCATAGTCACTGCCACAAGTATACATGCTTGCATGTATGCACATGGACACACATTGACTCATATTAACAGGATTCTTATTTGCTCACTCGAATAGACATATTGACAGATTACTTGCATATATAGACATATTCGCATATATTCAAACCCACACCCTCAAACACTCACTCATACAAACATGCCCACAACTCACTCAAATGAGCATTATTACACGTTCACACACATGAATATGATTTTAAAAATTCACTTACACACAAAACACTTGTACATAAACATGCACACAGCCACACATGTGCACAGGTACCATGTATTTCAAACATTTACTCACTGAGAAAATACACTCATATGTACTTACACTCACATGTTCACATTATCTGATACAAATATACTTACATGTTAACTAGCTCATAGAAACAAACCTGGTACACATTCCCTCATTCATATGAACATACTAATGTTCATGTTGTCAATGAAAGATTGCAGCAGATGGAATTAAACAGGCAAGGAAGGCCTGACAGAAACGATTGTAATAAGGGAGAGAGATTAGACTCAATTTTGTACAAAGCAGATACAACTAAGGATTTATAGCCAGTGGGCAGAATCAAGGAGTTAATGAATGGAAAATTACCAAGAGAACCTTGGTTATGCATCAAAGGGGAAGGGGATAAAAAATTGGATTAAATATCAAGTGTCGGGCAATTCTTCCTTAGCAGGCTTAGCAAGACTTTTGCTAAAACTGGGTTTGGCAGGCCTAGGTTGAAGCCAAGTGTGAGGCTTAGTTGAGAAGAGGGCTCAAAATATCTTTAAGTTTAGTCAAGGAGGGAGTTTTTGTTAGTCCCTCCTCTTATTCAAGAAGAGACATTATTCTTTCCTCTGAACAATATAAGTCCATTTCTTACTTGGTTATCTTTGTTCATTAAAGATCAGCTGAACAATCTGTTGAGACATGGTAGCAGGGGACATTTTCTGGATAGTGAAAGCAATCAGGTATTTAATGAGGGAGATTTCTCTGAAAAGAAAAAAGAAAGATTAATGCTAGAATGGATTATAAATCCAGTTTCTGAGTCCACAAGACAGCCAGTCAAGAAAAGCTCTAGATGTTGGGCTTAAAAGTATTTAGATGGTGGAGTGAGGATGGTAGTGGCAATCGAATGGATTTCCTGTTTTTCAGATTGAATGTTTTGATGATGGTATAGACATCTAGTAGATATAATATTAGCATATTAACTAGTAAGATCAAGTAGAATAAAAATGTATGCTAATATTATACTTAATGCTTATAACTCAGAAGACATAGCTATTTGATTAAACCAACAATATTCAATTAGTTTTATTTGCCACAGTTTTACACAAATTATGTAAGCTTGCATTTTAAAAATATTTGAGTTAGTTGTTATAAGAATACCTTTTTTCCATGTTGGAAATTGGAAGTATTAGAATTTCACTTTTTTATTTTGGGGGAATTTCAGTAATATTTAGTTTATATACTCATTTACTTATCTCTAAGATAATTAGAGTAGAGTTCCTTTATAGGATTAAGTTAATTTGGTAATGTCATCCAAAAGCAGGAAAATAGGAAAATATCACTCATATATAAATATATACATGCATACATAAACATACAGACAGATGCAAACAGAGATCTCATATCTTTCATTTCAAAATTTTAGCTACATGCAAGGTATAAACACAATGATATAAAACTCACTGATTTATATTAAAAATTTGGCTCTTGTCTTTGCCCCATTTAAAGCCATTAGGCTAAATTAGTGTCATAGTATTGAAACATTCAGTCAGCTAGAGTCTTCAAAGGAGGAGAATCAGAAGAATGAAAGTTTTCCATGCAAAATGAAGGCACTAAAGTTACAGCAACAGAGACAGAAAATCTGAATGAGATATTTACAATGAAAACAGGATCCAAACAGGATCTCTACAAATGAAGAGTAATCTATATATCAGAGAACCAAAGTTCAACCAAATAAGAATCAATCAGAAATTCCCATTTTCTAAAACAAAGGTACCTTTCAGATAAAGAAGCCTGGCACTCTAACCCAGACTCAGAAGTATACTCAGAATCCTAAAAATCAAAATCTGTCGTTACCATGCATTAACAAACTACCATTCAGAACACTGGATCAGATGTCAGACTTATTAGTGAATCTTGAATGAATAAGTCAGAAGTGAAGACAAAGGCTTCAAAGGTGTGTATCCTGGA
>NC_045445.1:47827726-47840307 GCF_002776525.5 Piliocolobus tephrosceles
TTCTATCCAAGCCATGCCCCTGGAACAGTGTCATGACTCATAAAATTTGAGAAAGATTCCAGTGGATGAAGTTAAATCAGTAAGGAAGACTTTATTGAAGGCTATTGCAAAAGGGAAAGATATTAAATGCAACTCCAAATCCAACAGGAACAGCTGAGGATTTCTAGCCAGTACACAGGGTGAGGGAGTCAGTGGATGGACAATTTCTGAAAGGAACTTAGGTATCAAGGGTTTGGAGAAGAGGAATGATTAGGTGTCAAGGTTGGGGGAATTCTGGCTAAACTTTCTTAGCATGATTCTTGCTAAAATATGGCTCAGCAGACCAAGGATGTGGCTATGTATGAAGCCCACTGGAGAAGAGGGGTCAGAGGAACCTAAAATTTGAGCAAAAAGAGTCCTTGAAAATGCATACGGTCTCAAAATTAAAGCATACATTTGAACATACATAAAAATTTACATCAACACTCAAATATTGTTATACTAACATACTCATATATACAAGTTCACATACTCACTGTCATCAATATAAATTTTCACATGTTTAAACATGCAGTCATTCATTAACCTGCTTACTATTTGCTCACTCAACTGCCCATACAGACAAATTTACTCACACTCATACATAACATTATATGCATTCACATTTGGATGCTCACACATTCACACAAATTACTCTCATGTCATTCACTGACATATGCTTAATCACACATTCACAAACACACATGAACATGATTACAGATTCACTCACACACCACACATGCTCATTGCATTTACGTGCACACAAACAATTACTTAGTCATGCAAATTATCATTGTCAGAAACTGTAACATGCTCACATATTCATCTATACATGAATATGCTCACACTCACAAAGAAAATAAAAAATTCACTCAATTTCGTGTGAAAAATTACATTAGTTACACACACTCACAAATTACCTTATTCAAACGTAATCACACACCAAGATTACATCAAGAAACTTTTATCTGCTCAATACACACCAATATGCAAAAATTGCATGCTTACAAATTCACTCATAAGATGAACACACTTAAATTTTCACTTTCAACATGCAAATTTACACCCAAGAACACACTCTCACCTATGAGCAGGTTCACACACCCACTGTTGCATACAGACCTGCTCACAGTCCTATACTCACTAAAATATTTACTCACTCACAAAACACAAACATTCACTCACTCAGACATGCCCTCAAATTCACTCACAAAGATACATATACATTGACATGCACACTGACACATTCAATCCTTCACATAAACAAGCTCAAAAATTCACTCAATCACACAACTATAACCACAAATACACTTGTACAAGTACATAAATATATACACTCAGAGGTCCACAATCACACATGCACAGTAACATTCTCAAGCAAGAAACATGCTTGCATTTAAACTCACACACAAATATGCTCACATCCACCATAAAACTCAAACCTTCACAGAAGAAAATATTCTCACATGCACTTACACTCACCTGCTCACATTTCACCCACAAGAATACACTCACATATTAGGGAGCTCGCAGCAGTGAACCCAATACTTTCATTCATTCACACAAATATGCTAACATCTATGCATATGGCCGCAAATTCATGCGTATGCTTAAATACACAGTCACTCACACTCACTCACAGAGCATGCTCAAATATTCACTCATTCAAAGATTGTTTTGGCTATTTAGTGCCCTTTGAGGTTCAACATCAATTTTAGAACTACTTTTTTCTATTGCTGTAAAAACTGCCAGTGGAATTTTGATAGCATTGCATTGAATGTGTAGATTGTTTGGAGTAGTATTAAAATCTTAATAATATCAAGTCTTGCAATCAATGAACATGAGATATGTTTCCATTATTTGTGTCTTCTTTAATTTCTTACTTCAGTATTTTGTAGTTTTTAGTATACAGGTCTTTTACCTCCTGGGCTAACTTCTTCCTAAGTATTTTGTTCTTTTTGATGCTACTGTAAAGAGATTGTTTTCTCTACTTTCCCCATATATTCTGTTTATGGAAATGTCCCTTCAACGACAATCATTTCTTAAAACATAGGTTTCTGGGTATCTTCATAACTGATACTGGTTGAATTTCCTTAATGTGATTGTTGATCCCCATGTAGAAGGCAGGTAGAGACACTGTATTTATTTTCTGGCTACTGTAGACCTGTGTGTCCAGGCTGTCTGTTTAAAGAGCCCATTTCATATGGTGTAAATTGCTGAAAAAGCAAGCATTTTATTCTGGGATTTGTACCTTAAAAATGTAGTCATTTTTCTCAATCCAAGCATGTTGTATCTTTTGATTTATTCACAGAGCAGCTGCTGCAGATTTAGAGACAGACTTTAGATACAAAGATAAATATACAGTAGATTTAAAGTAATAGGATAGAAAAAGCAACAGAAAGAAGATTAAGTGGATATGTTAATATCAGACAAAATAGACTTTAGAACAAAAAACTTACGATAGATAATGCCAGATTTTTTATAACGATAAAAGAATCCTTCACATAATGATAAAAGGGATACAAATGAAAGACATTGAAATTAGAAAGAAAAAAAAGGTATTTTTGTTAGCAGATGACTTCATCTTGCATATAGAAAATCCTAACGAATTTGCTTAAAAAAATCTATTAGAAATAATAAATGAGTTCAGAAGCACAGACCCAGTCAAGAAGAGCCTGAAAGCCTCTTGGGACTTAGGGCTTGGGGCCACTTGGTCAGGGCACCAGGAGGAGCATGGTTGAGGGAGGGGAGAATGGGCTCTGATTGTGCACATTTCCTTGTCCTCACACGTGAATCTTGGCCGCTTCAAGAGAGGTGAGACTTGGAAAAGGGAAGAATTGGAACCTCTAAAGTGGGTGGCCCATGACAATCCCTCTGTATCTTGAATCTCAGAGCAGTACTACTCTGCTCATTAACAACTCATTCAACATAGGCACTGGGATAGCCAGCCTCCTCGGTCACCCCAATGACCTCTACCACCTGGCATTCATGTCCTAGTGTAGTGCCCTCCTTCATTTAATAGAGCTGACTTATGTAACCAATAAGGTATTGTGGAAATGACAGAGTGTGACATTGAGGCTAGGTCATAAAAGGTATTGTGGCTTTCCTCTTGCTCTTCAATTGCTCATTCCTGGGGAAGCCAGCTGTCATTGGGATACTCGAGTAGCCTGATTGAGAAAACCACAAGGATGCCTCCTGGAAATAGGCTGCAAGGAACCGTGGTCTCCTGCCTATAATTCAGTTAGTGAGCAATGTTGAAAGGGATTCTAGTATCTAGTCAAACTTTCAGATGACTGTAAATAAATGGCGGCATATTAACTGCAACTCCTTAAGATATTCCAGGACAGAACCACCCACCTAAACTACACTTGAATGTTTGGCCCATGGACATCGTAAGATATTAATTTTTATTTTTTTGACAGAGTCTTGCTCTGTCGCCAGGCTGGAGTACAGTGGCGCGATCTCAACTCACTACAACCTCTGACTCCCTGGTTCAAGCGATTCTCCTGCCTCAGCCTCGTGAGTAGCTGGGACTACAGGTGCCCGCCACTATGCCTGGCTAATTTTTGTATTTTTTTAGTAGAGACGAGGTTTCACTACATTGGCCAGGATGGTCTCCATCTCCTGACCTCGTTATCTGCTCACCTTGGCCCCCCAAAGTGATAGGATTACAGGCTAAATGTTTGTTGTCTTAAGTCACTCTGTTGCAGGCTCACGTATTATATAGCAATAGACAACTAGAACACGTTTTGATGCCAAGAGCAGGCTACTGTGGTAACAAAAACCTAAAATGTCAGAACAGCTCTGCACTGGGCAGAGGAAAGAAACTAGAAGTTTGAGAAGTATATTAATGAACATCAAAAATGCCTGGAACAGACCATTATAAGAAACCTGATGGTTAATGTGGAGGTTGCCTATGAAAGCTTAAAGGGGAGTGAGGAAAACATTATTGGAAACTGAAGGAAAGGAATACCTTGTCATGTGGTGCAATGATGTGGGGAGTAGAAAATGTACCTGAGGAAATGGGTGATAAAACTAAAGAGATTTCTAGAGCCTTGCAAGTGCTACGTGGTTTCTTCTTGCTATATGTAGGAGAGAGTGTTAAGGTAAATAAACTATTCAATAAAGAAGAGACAAACTTCCTAGTCTTAAAAATTTCCAGACTCTTTAAATGGCAGAGAATGCTAAAATTAAGAAACTGCTTCCAGATAAAGATCAAATTCAGAAGCCATTTGGAAAACATAGTCTAAAGATTAAGTCAATGCTGTAAGTATAAAATCCTTTGTTAAGATCTCAGGAAGATCTGAGGAAGTATCTCAAAGAAACATTCAGTAAAATAGTAGCCTTTCAAAGAAGATGAAGGTTGTTGCACCTAATTAGTCTTAACAGAAGCCCTGGGTGTGAATGGCTTATCTGAACGAGATTTGCAGGTGTCCCTTTCTTGTAATAGAGTAAGCACCAATATGATTCATAGAACTTGCACAAATTATATTATATTATATTAGTAGAAATTCTAGCGGCATTGACAAATCAGAACCACAATGTGCCTCTTGTCTACGACCCATGAGTATAATAAACTGTTGTTGTTGTTGTTTTCCTGAACCTCTCCTCTGCCTTCCTTTGTGGCCACACCTGACTGAACATCTCATAAAGGAATTACAAAACAGCTGGTGTCACAAACAGAATGGTCTAGTTATGGGCAAGAGGAGACTTAGGAGGTGCCTCTTAGCTAGTTGGCTTACTAATAGGCAGTCTCAGTTGGGCTCTACCATCTGAGAAGTCTCCAGCGTTATATTAACATTTCTGTGTACTGCTCTATGCTGCTTTTTGTTGCCTCTTTTAGGGACTGCAAAGGCTTACTGTCCTAAATTGTGGATTGCATCCTCCTAGAATGCCCAAAGACTCCACTTCCAGCTATCCCTGACTCGGTAAGAGATGGGGAAAGATTCTCCTAGCCCTCCCCAATTAAGTTAAAGACTGAAACAACTGGCTAAAAATATTACAAAGATTCCACAGGGATCGAGAATGACAGTGGAAGGGTGAATTTCCCCGCAGCTAGCAAAGGCTTACTGAATACCAGGTGTTAGGTACCAGCTGATTTGTCAGCAAATGAGAGCTGGGTAACCTTCTCAAGATTACTTATGCTGACAAGTGGCACCTGAACAGGGAGCTGCCTCATGTTCACATTCAAATTCATGTTTTTCATGTTCCTGCTGAGTTCTAACAAGAGAGGAGCATCGCCTTCAAAGGAAGTCCACCATGGTGTCCAGTAAGGGTTAATGCTGCTGGCAACTCCTTTTCTGCTGTGTGTCTTGCTTCTGTCAGTCTTCCTTCCTGACCTCATGGGATATCTGGAATCTCACCTATAGAGAGGAGTGGCTCAATAGAAAAAGGAAAAGGAGAAGGAATATTTTGTTCCTCCTCTCCCTAAAATACCTCAAGTTTCTCAGCTGATTTGAGATTCCAAAACCTCCAGTTCAATGTGCTTGGACACTCTTAAGTACTGCTGCCTATTGACATGCTGAGAGTCTCTTCCTTAAAATAAAATTGTCACAAAACCAAGAATTTAAAAGATAAAACTGAGGCTACCACTGCTCTCTTTGATGTAGACCACAGCACCTCAGAGGTTGATTGAGACACTCTAGAGAGGGAGGCTGCTGCTTAGAGTAGAAAGGCTACTGCCTAGAGGCGTCACCCTCACCCCCCACCCCCCGTTCTTTATCAGCCAGAGAAAGAAAGAAAACAAAGAAAAGACTGCCATATTAGGTGACTGAGAGTGAAAGGAAAAGAAAAGAAAAAAAGAAAGGAAGGAAAGAGGGTAACAAAGACTTGCTTTAGGTGGCTACAAGTCCAAGGGGGGTAAAAGGAACTTTAAACCTTATATATGGAGCAAATGACAGGTCTAACAAAAATGATACTAGCCCTAGGTACTTTCCAATTTATAAACAAACTCAAACCGAGGAGAAGATGAAAAGAAATTAAATGAATTATGCATACACATACATTTTAATATAAGTTTATTGTTATAAATTGTGTATCTATAAACTATAATTAAACAAAAATAGTTCTACTTTGATATAATTGGAAATTAAAAATTAATATACTAAAGAATTTATTTAACAAAAGATAAAAAGGGCATTGGTTGACTTTTGTGCTCGTACAACATAAATTCTAACTTAGCATTTGCTAAAATGCATCCAATGGACAAAACTTCATGGATTTAACCAATACTGGGGCTCAAATTGTAGTTATACTAGAGGAGCTCATTAAGTTGAAACATTATATCCCCTATAATCTTAAAAAATAACTAAATACAACATAGAGGTAAAATGGGTATGCCTCACTTTAAGTGTAGCCTTGTCTATATTTCCTATAGTCACAATACCCATTGCCCTAAAATATTCTATATTTGGCATAGATGCTCTGACATAATAAATAATGAATTAAAATGAAAGTAAGTCTTTAACACTGTTAAAAGAATAAACTAAGGGACAATAAAATTTTAAAGAGTTTATTTGAGCAAATAGTGATTCATGAATAGGGCAGCTCCAAACCAGTGGTTTGGGGCTCCACTGTGGAATCATAAGGGACAAGCTTCTACGGAGTGAATCCAGAAGTCATATGAAGAAAATATTTGATTGGTTACAGTTATAAAGTTGCCTTATTTGGTATATCCTGCTATATAAGTTATAATACAAGGATATAAATGTAAACCAAAAATAAAATTCTAAGTCTCCCAACCATCTGAATGCCCTTTTGGCAAGGGCATTCCAGAGTTAACCTGAAAAACTATTTCAGGACATGATGGGAGGAGGAGCCAGTCTTGCCTCTTTATAACCCCTCCCTTTTGGAATTACTGATAGAACAAACTCTTTAAGTCTGATAAGAAACATTTACTATCTATTCTCTCTGAACCCTACTACCTGGAGGCTTCATCTGCATGATAAAACCGTGGTCTCTACAACCCCATATAATAACCCAGACACTCCTTTCTATTGATAGTAATTTTTTCAACTTATTGCCAATCAGAAAACCTTTCAATCTGCCTATGACCTTGAAGCCTATGCTTCCAGTTGTCCTGCCTTTCTGGACCAAATCAATGTACATCACACATGTATTGGTTGATGCCTTACGTCTCCCTAAAATGCATAAAACCAAGTTGTGGCCTGACTACCTTGGGCACATGTTCTCAGGATCTCCTGAGGGCTGTGTTATAGGCTGTTGTTCACTCATATTTGGCTCAGAATAAATCTCTTCAAAGATTTTACAGCTTTACTCTTTTTGTCAACAATAATTTGATGTCCAATGTGGGGCCTCAGGACCCTGAAGGAGATACACAAACTCAGAGCTAAGGTGTCAGCAGGGGTCCATTGAAATCCTCTCTGACTTCAAGCTCCTCCTCTTGTGGAACTGGTAAGTCCTCCTGAGCCCTGAACCTTCCTTTGGTTGATAGTCCTTGATTTATTCTGAGCTGTTTTATTTTTCTCCTAAGATGTTGTTGTTTAGAATCTTAATTCTAGTTAAGACGTGTATTCTAAAAGATCATCTTCATTTCCTTTCTCTAAAGACAAGGAGAATGACCACCTTTCAACTTCATGGATGCATTCTAAAGGGTCTTCTCTACTGTTTTTTCTTCCTAAAAGTTAAGCTCATTTGGCTTCTCTGTGCATTTCCATGAGGAAATGAAGTGTTGTTTTTGTAGATAAATGAGAGATTGAGCTTTCTTAGCTCTAAAGAGAAGGGGCATTTTACTCCTTCCAGCTGAAAGATGCCATTGGGTGACTGGGTGTGGGACTGAGTGGGAGTGCCTGGGTGGTTGACCCTCATGACATGCAGCATCCCTACAGGGAATCCCCAACAAAATTAGTTTAAAAAGCCTCATCCAGGATATACATATAAGAGCTAATTACTCCATGTTTTGAGCCCTCTGGGAGGTGACAGACCTCCAGAGAGAGAAACAGACGTGTAAGAGGGCTGAAAATACTCAGTGCTGAAACTCTGTGGAGTCCTACCCACAGTCAGCACACATGAATCAACCACACATAAAACCCTAATCCAAAGCTCAGTTTCTTCTTTTAATAAAAGAAAAGTGGGAAACAAATATGAAAGGAAAATAAATTTGGGGACCCCTTAACTCACAGAGACAAAGGGAAATGAATAAGGCAAACCTGCCTCCCATTTTATTCCTAAATAAGATAGCTACAAAGGTGAAAGATGCTACATACCTCCCTCACAATCTGTCCACATGGAAATTCCTTGTGGGTCTCAAGATCTTTACCCTAAAACAGTTCTGTTGAATTTCACCATGGCAATGTAAATTGATAGCTTATCTTCACAGGTGCAGGACAAAGGACAGAACTCAAAGTCATCACTCTCCTCACCTGAGACAAATGTGTATTTGATTGCTTCCTCTGCCCTATTGTTTATGCAAAAATGCAGATTCAGTGAGCCAGACTAAGGCATAAGTAACTATTCCCCTACCCGAGTCTCTCATGTAAATTACGCATTCAGTGAAAATCAAAGACTCCAAAGGATGCAAATGTTCCTCTCTTACCTACTCACAGCTTTTTTTTTATTTTTTATTTTTTATTATACTTTAAGTTCTAGGGTACATGTGCATAACGTGCAGGTTTGTTACATATGTATACTTGTGCCATGTTGGTGTGCTGCACCCATCAACTCGTCAGCACCCATCAATTCATCATTTATATCAGGTATGCCACACATCTACAACCATCTGATCTTTGACAAACCTGACAAAAACAAGAAATGGGGAAAGGATTCCCTATTTAATAAATGGTGCTGGGAAAATTGGCTAGCCATAAGTAGAAAGCTGAAACTGGATCTTTTCCTTACTCCTTATACGAAGATTAATTCAAGATGGATTAGAGACTTAAATGTTAGACCTAATACCATAAAAACCCTAGAAGAAAATCTAGGTAGTACCATTCAGGACATAGGCATGGGCAAGGACTCACAGCTTTTTAAATTTTCTTCCTCTTTCTCCAATATCCATTTTATCCCCTTTAAATATTGAAGCCCTCAAAATCATCTTTGCAGAAAAGTTCAGACCTGCCTCCTGGGCACATGTCCATAACCTTGACAAAATAAACTTTTTATATTGATTGAGACTTGTCTCAGATACTTTGGGTTCACACAAATAAGAATGAGGAAAGACAAATAGAACAACCCCCTTTGGAGTACCCCTTTGGTTTTATGGCACCTCTACTTGTTTTTGTGTAAAATGGAAAAGTTTGAGGCCACACCAGTTTTTCTAGCACTCCAGCTGGTTACTTATTTTTGTATTTTTGTGCACATTTTAAACTGATGGGCAAACCACATCAAGGAATAATTCAGAGCCCAAAGGTTGACCTGCAACTGTAGAGTTCCTAAATTCTCTATTTGTGTATTTTCTTTTCTTCCTGCTTTAAATCTGCTGTCACTTTTCTACTGAGATAAAAAACAATCTTTGGATCCAGCCTTTTTTTTTTTTTTGCCAGCTGGTGAGTTTGTATTAATATCTCATGTCTAGAGTTCTGAAGTAAAAGCTAAAGGATCTTTGTTGGTTTGTATGAGTGTGTATGTGAGTGTTTATGTGTACATACATATATTTTGTTATGTGTTTTGGCCACAAGGTACCAAATTGGTTTAAAGAGTACTCATAAATTAAATAATAAGCTAAAATGCTTTTTAAGTTCACATGACTTAAGTAACATTTTTAATAAACCAACTTTAAAATTGAGAGGTGAAGCCAGCTGGGCTTCTGGGTCGAGTGGGGACTTGGAGAACTTTTGTGTCTAGCTAAAGGATTGTAAATGCACCAATCAGCACTCTGTGTTTAGCTATAGGATTGTAAATGCACCAATCAGCACTCTGTAAAATGGACCAATCAGCACTCTGTAAAATGGACCAATCAATGCTCTGTAAAATGGACCAATCAGCAGGATGTGGGTGGGGCCAAATAAGGGAAGAAAAGCTGGACACCAAACCAGCAGCAGCAACCCACACAGGTCCCCTTCCATAGTGTGGAAGCTTTGTTCTTTTGCTGTTCACAATAAATCTTGCTGCTGCTCACTCTTTGGGTCTGCACTACCTTCATGAGCTGTAACACTCACTGCGAGGGTCTGTGGCTTCATTCCTGAAGTCAGCAAGACCATGAACCCTCGGGGAGGAACAAACAACTCTAGTCGTGCCACCTTTAAGAGCTATAACACTCACCTTGAAGGTCTGCGGCTTCACTCCTGGAGTCAGTGGGACCAAGAACCCACTGGAAGGAATAAATTCTGGACACAAAGTTACTGGTAAAGTAATATTAGAGATGTCTTTGAAATTGTCAGAACTTTTGTTTGCATTTATTGATCAACTAGTTTCATACTTATCCTTGCAGAATGTCATAAAGTGTCAAAATTGGCCATAAGAGTTATAAAACTATAAACTCAACCCCAAACATAATGATCTTTGCTTGTGTAATTTTTGATAAATAAGACATTTAATATTGTTGGTTTAATGAAAACAGCTAAATCCTGGGTTATTGGTAGAATACCCATATGCTTAGCCTTAAGTTTCTTACTTAAGTAAACACCTGAAATTCATAGGCTATGAAAATTGTTAACAGGGAAATAACTCTAAATTATGACTACCACAGTTTTCATAAATAATCCAGGTAAACTATTAAATGAACTAATTTGGTAAATATAATGGAATAAATGCTTGTAAACTTGTCATACAACTTGTAATCTAAATTTAGATTAAATGATAACTATTTATTAAATATCTGGGTAATTTCCAATTTAAAATAATAGGAAAACATTTTTCAATGTGTTTTTATTAAAAGATAAATATTGTTTGTCTGTTTGAAAGGTTATATACAAAGCAAGGTAAAAGGAACTAGGAATTAAGAGAGATGTAAAGAAAGTTATGAATCTTTATAGCAGCATGATTTATAATCCTTTGGGTATATACCCAGTAATGGGATGGCTGGGTCATATGGTACTTCTAGTTCTAGATCCTTGAGAAATTGCCATACTGTTTTCCATAATGGTTGAACTAGTTTACAATCCCACCAACAGTGTAAAAGTGTTCCTATTTCTCCACATCCTCTCCAGCACCTGTTGTTTCCTGACTTTTTAATGATTGCCATTCTAACTGGTGTGAGATGATATCTCATTGTGGTTTTGATTTGCATTTCTCTGATGGCCAGTGATGATGAGCATTTTTTCATGTGTCTGTTGGCTGTATGAATGTTTTCTTTTGAGAAATGTCTGTTCATATCCTTTGCCCACTTTTTGATGGGGTTGTTTGTTTTTTTCTTGTAAACTTGTTTGAGTTCTTTGTAGGTTCTGGATATTAGCCCTTTGTCTGATGAGTAGATTGCAAAAATTGTCTCCCATTTTGTAGGTTGCCTGTTCACTCTGATGGTAGTTTTATCCTGCTGCTATATATATGCACACATATGTTTATTGTGGCACTATTCACAATAGCAAAGACTTGGAATCATCCCAAATGTCCATCAGTGACAGACTGGATGAAGAAAATGTGGCACATATACACCATGGAATACTATGCAGCCATAAAAAAGGATGAGTTTGTGTCCTTTGTAGGGACATGGATGCAGCTGGAAACTGTCATTCTCAGCAAACTATCGCAAGAACAGAAAACCAAACACCACATGTTCTCACTCATAGGTGGGAACTGAACAATGAGATCACTTTGACTCGGGAAGGGGAACATCACACACTGGGGCCTATCACGGGGAGGGGGTAGGGGGGAGGGATTGCACTGGGAGTTATACCTGATGTAAATGACGAGTTGATGGGTGCTGACGAGTTGATGGTTGCAGCATACCAACATGGCACAAGTATACATATGTAACAAACCTGCACGTTATGCACATGTACCCTAGAACTTAAAGTATAATAAATTTTTTTTTAAAAGAAAAAAAAGAGAGAGAGAGGAAAAAAAAGAAAGTTATGAAGGGGTATTTTTGGTAAGAAATGTTAAAAGAGAAATGACTTTGTTTGCAAGAGAATCTCATATGGGAAATTTTTGTCCTAAAATGAATACACTGATTGTTTAATAAAGGGGGATATTTAGGACAAACCAGAACGTCCAAGCATATCGTGAGTAGTCTGTGTAAGTTGTAATCAGGTTAGCAAAAAAGGAATTTATAGGAAAAAACGTTATGTAATTAAGTTGGCTAAAATTTAATTACAATAGTCCTTCTGGAATTTTGATTCTGATATAAAAAATACACGAAAAAACTAAAGAATTGGTTAGAACAAGATTTTATTGAAAAATATTATTATTCAATGCAAGAAATTTTTAAATTCTATAGTCTGTTTCTTTTTGAAATTCTTCAGATTGATATCTAAGAAGTTTAACTTATGCTGTGCCCTGCTGCTTTAGCTCTTTCTTTCTTTTGAAAAGGACTGAGATGGTAACTCTTTCCTATACCTTTTGTTGGCACCTGTAACTTTTTTTTTCAATTAAGATTCTAAAGTAAGGGAGATCACTTTTGGTTTTTTTTTTTTTTTTTTTTTTTTTTTTTTTTTTTTTTTTTTTTT
>NC_045445.1:47840407-47847779 GCF_002776525.5 Piliocolobus tephrosceles
TTTTTTTTTTTTTTTTTTTTTTTTTTTTTTTTTTTTTTTTTTGAGACAGAGTTTCGCTCTTTTTGCCCAGGCTGGAGTGCAATGGCGTGATCTCGGCTCACCGCAACCTCCGCCTCCCGGGTTCAAGCGATTCTACTGCCTTAGCCTCCCGAGTAGCTGGGATTACAGGCATGTGCCACCACCCCGGCTAATTTTGTATTTTTAGTAGAGATGGGGTTTCTCCATGTTGGTCAGGCTGGCCTTGAACTCCCGACCTCAGGTGATCCACCTGCCTCGGCCTCCCAAAGTGCTGGGATTACAGGCGTGAGCCACCATGCCCAGCAGGGAGATCAGTTTTGAAAACAAGCAAGTGAAAAAATCATTTGGATGTGCCTTTGTCTGTTTGTCTGTATGTTTATATGTGTCATGTGGAAATCATATTTGACTACCAAACTATATGAAACAGCTCTAATCAATTGCTTTAAAGAATCAGCCAAATAAAAGCTAGTTCTAATGCCATTTGGTTTACAGGACTTTAGTAATATTTGGTAAAATTCATTTGGTAAATTTAATCTAAAGATTCTATCCAGTAGCTTAAAATCTAAAAGTCATGTTATGTTAAATTAAGTAACCTCAGTTTTTTTTCACTGGGAATTTGGGTTACTAAGAGTTAAAATAATAAGAGACTAAAAATGTTTTGGGTGAAGTTCATAAAGACACAAGGATGTGGTTTTTGCTAAAGAAAATGTATTTTTTTCTCATTTATATGTTATTGAAGAGTTATTTTAAAATAAAGGAAAAAAAATTATACAGATAAAACTAAATGGATAAAGAGAAAAATTAAAAGGTGGGAAATGAGAAATTTTTGACTCCTGGGCTGGGTGGCCACGTTGTTATCCATATGAAAGAGCTGCTGCTGATCTGCATTCAGTTACTAAAGGCAAAAGTTACTAGTAAAATTTAGAGATGAATCATACTCCTAGGGACCTGGCTCACTGGATGCATAAGGATATGCAAACAGATAAGACAAAAAGCAAATATGCAATCTCTTGGCTATTGTTATCTCTAATAGCTAAAATTAAAATAAAAGAATGCTGGGTTGGGCATTAATGCTGGACTAAGCTCAGATATGGGTCTGTCTCAGCTCAGGCCACTAGCCTCAAAGCTACCCACAAAAGGAAAACTTAAGTCAGGGCAACAAAAATTGCCTCTGAGACCTGCGGTTACCAAGAAGATAGTCAATGTGGGAGAAGGGAAAAACCAAGTAACTATTAAAACCAGGGCATATAATGTAAAGGAATTATTACATTTTGTAGACCGGTATCATTAGCTTTCTGAAAAACCTTTAATAGATTGTAAAAATAACTGCTTTAAGGATAGTATCTTTAATTTTGAATGCTACAAAATAAAAGAGCATGTTTGGGTTGATGTTTGGCCCACAGCTCACTTAAAAAAAAAAAATTATACTTTAAGTTCTGGGGTACATGTGCAGAACATGCAGTTTTGTTACATAGGTATACAAGTGCCATGGTGGTTTGCTGCATCCATCAACCCGTCACCTACATTAGGTATTTCTCCTAATGCTATCCCTCTCCTATCCCCCCATCCCCTGACGGGCCCTGATGTGTGATGTTCCCCTCCCTGCGTCCATGTGTTCTCATTGTTCAACTCCCACTTATGAGTGAGAACATGAGGTGTTTGGTTTTCCCACAGCTCACTTTTAAACACTCGCTGATGAGTACATGTGATCCAGACACACAGGAGGTTATTCCTGAGAGAATGACCAACCTAGTGGACTGGATAAGTGCCATTGTAAAGTCTGTTTACCCTTAGAAGGCGACTGTCCAATTCTCCCTATAAAGTGCAAAGTGGGCTGTGCGTGGTGGCTCATGCCTGTAATCCCAGCACTTTGGGAGGCCAAGGTGGGCAGATCACGATGTCAGGAGTTCGAGACCAGCCTGACCAACATGGTGAAACCCCATCTCTACTAAAAATACAAAAATTAGCTGGGCGTGGTGGTGTGCACCTGTATCCTAGCTACGGAGGCGGAGGTTGCAGTGAGCCAAGATTGTGTCACTGCACTCCAGCCTGGGCAACAGAGTGAGACTCCATCTCAAAAAAAAAAAAAAAAAAAAAAAAGGCACAGTGGGAACACCCCAGATGAGGCAACTGTTATGCTTCATATGCAAGCCATGTGTGACTGGCTTTGTGTTGACTGGGATATTATCCCACTGAATACACCTATTACCCAGGTCATGGTAAATATTGGTGTTAAAGGAGCCGCTTTTATATGGGCACCCCAGGCAACGTTACTCATGCAGTGTCATACAACTCTTTGAGAAGCCTTACCAAATTTGCTGTCCCTCACGGGTCTTATAGATGCTTAATAAAACATTAGGGTAATCAACAACCAAAAAAAAAGGGAAGAGCAAAAGGGAGTCAAAGGACTCACCCTAGAAGAGTGGTTGAAATCTTTAGATGGTTATTAAGAAATGAAATAAATTAAAATTGATGAGGTTAAAACAAAGGTCTTTGCAACACTATCAAAGGTTGGGTGTACCAAAGGGAACCCCTGCTGGTCCCCCAACATTAAATGACCCTGCACCAGTTTTCTGCATTTGCCCTAGACTGGAGAAATTTAAGAAAAATCAAAAGGCAAAGGTTATAATGAGAAAGCTGACATTGCCTGGGTCAATGTTGAGGCAAACTAAGATAAACATTGACAAAAGAACCTGAGTCCGTTGGCTCAACTCCCTGGTGGGAACCCAAATTTTCTTTCACTAGAAAAGGTAAAATGGTCTGGAGGTAGAGAATAAAAGTTCCTGGGACCAGAATATAAGAACGTAAAGGTTGACATTATGAAATATCAATCTTTTTTAAAGGTAGGATTATAAAATTTGAGATGTTTGAACCTTACCTTTATGTAAGGTAGTTATAACCCCTTTACCTAAATGTCTTATGAAAGTGGGTATTGTTTCTGACTGGGGGATATTATCCCTATCTAGTAAAATAAAACTGAAGGCATATAAATCTTCCCTTTGAGAAACGTTAATTGGACACGCTAAATTGGAACTAGTAAGATTTGCCTAAGCCCACAGAATATAGGCTGGAAGCTGGAGTGCTGGTCAGGACCAATCCTCCCCTTCGTAGCCCTTTGTGGAGCATTTATTGGAGCTTATGGCAAAAGCCTGTGAGCACTTCCTAATGACAAATACCTGGAGTTTGGACTAGAAAATTTTCACTTGAGGGGCATTTCCTGCCTTGCTATAGAATGTCAACTGAAGCCAACTCTATGCTAATGAAAATAATGGTGCCCAAACGAGTTCAGTGATAAAATAAAAATGGTTTATATAGGATCTTGTTATCTGGGGATGCAAGGAGGAGATACTCATGAGCAGAGAGCCTTTTTTTTTTCCTTAGGACTGACTCTAACTATATGAGGAGCTGTTAGATTCTACGGTGCCTAAAAAACAACCCTTATCTGACAACAGCTGCTTGGCTTGTGAATGAGCGTTCCAAGGTGAACAAATAGTGTCTTGTTTGGAAGGCTGCTGCTCCAGTTAAAGAAGAGTCAAGGAAATATTTTTCTTTTTAGTTATTTATAGTTTAGAGCAATTGGGTAAAATATGTTGCTTTGAGAGAATTTACCTTTCTCTCCATCTGAGTTCTTTCTCCAAAATTTGGAAACTGTGATTTTATAACAATATAATTACTTGCATAAGTTTAGTAAGAGTCTTTTTTTTTTAAACAGGACAATTGGAGACAGTGGTTATTTTACCAAGGCTTTGATTGTAGTAACATTTTAATGCAAAGTTCCAGAAAAGCCAACTGAAAAAGAGGCTATATGGTCACTCAATTCTTGCTTCACTTTTTGCAAATGATCAAGCCAAGTATAAGCCCAAAACTTACTTTGTACACGAATTGGTCTTAATATAATTTCCATTAAGTATAAGAGGAGAGTTAGATAGAGAAAAATTATTTCACAGGAAAACTAACACTTATTGCTAGATTCCAGCCCTGACTTTTATTTTTGAGTGCAGATTGAATGATGAATTATTTATTGGCTACAATAATCCTCTAAAGAGTACCGGGTTTTAATTTTATTCATGTTTTTTGTTGGCACCCTAATAGATTTCTTTTTCTGTTCTGACACACACATTCTCTTTTAAGTGTCAAATTATTAATATTATTTATTGCTTGTTGTTTTACTTCTCCTGAGAAAACCATAAATATGGTATTCCAAAGACTAGAGAAGATTTGACTAATCCTGTGAATCTCCCTTATTTGAAATTCAACTGGAACTGCTCTGCTTTTCCTGCAAATGCTCTGCTGCTAAAACTATATAAGCATACTCCCTCTCGGCCCTGGGACTATCACAGAAGACGTGGGCACATGAGATTATAAGAGCTGGTTTTGAGGGATGGAATTAGTTCAGGCCATCCAAAATCAAGCATGGGTACACAGATTTTTTAAACATTTGGCAAAACAAGAGACTTCGCCTTTTGAGATATTATGTGGCATTATTTTCATTTGTCACAACCATAAAGAATTTGTTGCTTCTTGTAGAGTTAAAAAAAATTACTGAGAGGATATAAAGATACTTTGTGATAAAAGTCTCCTTGTTATAATACTCCTAGTTATGAGATTTATGGATATGAATATATTTTTAAACATTTTTATCAGCCATCTTAGGATAAATTACAAAAAGACCAGAAAAAGCATTGCAGCACATCGAAAGTCTGTAAATTCCTTAGCTTAAAAGGTTTTAGCAATGCTTATGTTTGGTATACTCAATTGCTGTAAGCCTATAACTAAAACCAAGATTAAAGTAGCTCAACACATAAAAGTTAAAGACAGATAAAGTCAATTTGTAGCCTCACCTTTGGCTTTTCGTTTGTTGACTTTTAAATTACTTTACAATTTTTAAGGGGTAATGAATGTCTGTCCACGTCCATTCCTGTTTGGCCTAGAACACACTGGCTATAAGTATTTTGGCTCTCAACCCCTTGGCCCTAGGGGGGTCCCAGTGAGAGAAAGGATGGACCCAGGGCAGGCAGCCATGCTGCCTTGTCAATTCTATGGGACATAATAAAAGTTTGGTGGTCATTGATGTTGCCTCTGGCAAATCTTTGTCAGAAGGGGGAGAATATAAACCAACAATAAAATTCTAAGCCCCTCAACCATCTGAATAGACACCTCCTCTCAGCAAGGGCACGCCAAAGTTAACCTGAAAAACTAGTTCAGGCCATGATGGGAAGCAGGAGCCAGACATACTTCATTATACCCCCTCTCTTTTTGAGTTGCTGATAGAACAGACTCTTTAAGTCTGACAAGAAACATTTACTATCTATTCTCTCTGAAGTCTGCTACCTGGAGGCTTCATCTGAATGGTAAAACCTTGGTCTCCACACCTCTTATCATAATGCAGAAGTTTCTTTCTATTGATTCCAAGTCTTATAGATAATAACAACTCTTTCAACCAACTATCAATCAGAAAATCTATGAATCTGCCTATGACCTGGAAGCCCCCACTTTCAGTTGTCCCACCTTTCCAGACTGAACCAATGTACCTTGTACATGTATTGATTGATGCCTTATGTCTCTCTAAAATACATAAAACCAAATTGGGGCCTGACCACCTTGGGCATATGTTCTCAGGATCTCCTGAGGGTTGTGTTACAGGCCATTGGTCACTCATATTTGGCTCAGAATAAATATCTTAAAATATTTTACAGAGTTTGACTCTTTTGACAACATATATATCTCTACTTATATAAGTTTGTTAGCTGCTATAATCTCTAGTTATGTAAGTTTGTTAGCTTTTTCTGATTGGTTGAGTATAAGTTCTATTTTTCTTTAATATAGGCATTTACAAGAAACAGTTCAAGTTAAGTTTTGTTTATGTTTGCAAATCAAGAAAAGTTAAAGTCACTTCATCTGCTCAGGGCCTGGTCTTCACTTTAATTCACTTTAACAACACTTATAAATTGGCTTGATGAAATGGGATCCCATGAACCCATAGTTAAAATAGTATTGCCCAATGTGACTAAAACAGGGCCTTCAAAGATTAAAATTTATTATATAAAACCGATTAATAATGGGATGGTTGTCCCCACTGCTTCTCCATTTGACAGCCCAATTTTGCTCGATTCTAAATCTGGAAAAAGTAAAGGATGCCTTATGGTAGATTACTACAAAGTTAATTCTGTGTTCACATCCATCAAGACCCCCCCGCCCATACACAATATCCACTCCTACATTTAAAATCAGTAAATATTTTACCCTTATAGATTTGTCTAACATGGTCTGCTCAGTGCCTATTTCAACATCCTCTCAACTACATTTTACCTCTTCCTCTAAAGGGACGTAAGACACCCTTTACAGGCTGCCCATGGGGTACCTTAACAGCTTTGCTTACAAACAATCTTTGCAGGCAAGATCTTAACCGCATCTATCTTTCTCCAGGAACACAGGTATGACATTACATTAATGGCATCCTCTTTCAAGGAGATGTATTTGATGCCCTCATTAAGAACATGTAAGTCCAACATCTTTGAGTACTCTCTGGGTTCTGGTAACAACATATTCCACATTTATAAATTTTACTTTCAAACACTCCTGTTAGAGCACTCACAAACTCCTTCACTGTAGAGATGGTGGCATCCTCTTCTCATGCCTCCTGTAGTCTCTGGACCACTTACGATAGCCATTAATTGCCCAAGTGCTTCTGATGCAAGAAATTGCTTCCCTCAGCCTCATGCAGTACATCATCAAAATAACAAATGACTGGCTACCTACTGGGCTCTTCTAGAAACTGAGACTGTTACATACCTTTTGGTTTACACTCTCCTGAGAGTTACAGACATTACTGGTTGTAACCAATACACACACATACATTCACTTCTTAGAATACACACTGCTGCGCTCTTCAAATAGACATTAAATAGAATTTCCATGTTCCTGATAGATCCCGCGTAGCCAGTTTAACTGAGACCTAATGGTCTCCTAAAATGACTCTTTTTAAAATTTCAGTCCAACAAATAAACTCCTAAAGTTCTCCATCTTGTCCCAGGCCTTAATGTATTTTTTTTATACATTTTTAATCTTACCACAATCCCATAAAAACTGCAGGTCTTATTTAAGTGGCAAAATCTCCTGGGACTCATTAACCATAGATTGTTTGACAGGCCAGCCAGCTGCTTATCTGATATGGGAACAATTTGAACCTAAAATTCCACCTAAAACACAAAAATAAAAAATCCTGTCAGGTGCAGCTGCACACCATTCTGTTGACTCTTCTTCTTCTTCTTCTTCTTCTTCTTCTTCTTCTTCTTCTTCTTCTTCTTCTTCTTCTTCTTCTTCTTCTTCTTCTACTTCTTCTTCTTCTTCTTCT
>NC_045445.1:47847879-47855598 GCF_002776525.5 Piliocolobus tephrosceles
TCTTTTTTTTTTTGACAAGATCTTACTCTGTCACACAGGCTGGAGTGCTGTGGCACACCCTTGGCTCACTGCAACTTCCACATCCCTGGCTCAGGTGATGCTCCCACCTCAGCCTCCCGAGTATCTGGGACTACAGGCCTGCACCACCATGCTCAGCTAATTTTTCTATTTTTAGTAGAGACAGTGGTTTTCCATGTTGCCCAGGCTGGTCTCGAACTCCTCGGCTCAAGCAAGCTGCCCATCTTGGCCTCCCAAAGTGCTGGGATTACAGGTGTGAGCCACTGGGCCAGGTCGACTATTGATCTTACTGTTGGTTTGGGCGCTCCCAGATTTTTACAATCTGGGAGCACCCAAACCCTCCAAGTAAGTGCTTGCTTCGTTCAAACATGGCAGATGCTGAGGTCCGCATCAACTTGAGTGTGTACTAACTCAAAAAGAACATCCTAGTCCTACATCTCAGAGGATATCACCCTGGCCCAAGACCTCACTGTGGGAGATGACTTCAACACCCCACCTCCCATTTTGGAAATGATTTCATCTTAGACACTAAAACCTTTGCTCAGTGGCACCCATGGACAGCCTTTTCTAAGGCCCCACATTTTTGCTTTACTTCATTCAATATTAAGGATTCTATTATGTGTCTGAGCTCCCTGTTTAGCCCATGATCCTGATATAGTCCTTGCTTTGCAAATGTACACACCTACACTCTGATGGGGATCAGGACATGCCACCCCAAAATATGGCACCTTGGCATTTGAGAAATAGCAGAGGCAGAAAGGTCACTCTCACCGTCCACTCGCACTTTTCCCCTGAAGCAAGTCATAAAACTTTTATTCCAGAAGTACCCTCCTGTATTAGTCTATTTTCACACTGCTATAAATAACTTCTCAGGCTGGGTGTGGTGGCTCATGTCTGTAATCCCTGAGCTTTGGGAGGCCGAGGAAGAGGATCACTTGAGGTCGGGAGTTTGAGAACAGCTTGGCCAATATGGCGAAAGCCTGTCCCTACAAAAAAAAAAAAAAAAAAAAAGAAAGAAAGAAAAAAAACCAACCCAGGCGTGGTGGTATGCACCTGTAATCTCAGCTCTTCAGGTGGCTGAGGCAGGAGAATTGCTTGAACCTGGGAGGAGGAGATTGCACCACTGCACTGCAGCCTGGGTGACAGAGCAAGACTCTGTCTAAAAAAAAAAAAAAAAAAAAAAGGATGTCCCTGAGACTGGGCAATTTACAAAGGAAAGGAAAGAGGTTTAGTTGACTCATTCATAGTTCCACATGGCTGGGGAGGCTTCAGGAAATTTACAATCATGGCAGAAGGTGAAGGAGAAGCAAGGACAAGAGAGAGAGAAGAATGAAGGAGGAAATTCCAAACATTCGTAAAACAATCAAATCTCACGAGAACTCACTCACTATCAGAAGAACAGCATAGGGGAAACCGCCCCCATGATCCAATCACATCCCTCCCTCGACATGTGGGGATTACAATTTGAGACGAGGTTTGGGTGGGGACACAAAACTGAAGAATATTACCTACTTATACCCAGAGGAAAGGAACATCCTTATCCTCAAAGACACAGAGACACCAATAATTTGGAAAAGATAGGCCTTGCTAAGTTCCTTCTAGTTATTATCATTACATGTCCCCTTTGTCCTATCATGTCTGCATGACTGTTCACTCTTCATCAAACCCAAGCGTAAAAATACACAGGTTTCTCTGTTTCTTTGGGTTTTCTTTTCTTTTTTTTTTTTTTTTTTTTTTTTTTTTACCTTTTATTTTAAGTTCAGGGATACATATGCAGGTTTGCTACATAGGTAAACATGTGCCATGTGGGTTTGTTGTGCCGATTATTTCATCACCCAGGTATTAAGCCTAGTACACATTATTTATTTTTCCTGATCCTCTCCGTTCTCTGACCCTCTGCCTTCTGGTAGGGCCAGTTTATGTTGTCTCTGTCTATGTGTTCATGTGTTCTCATCATTTAGCTCCCACTTATAAGTGAGAACATACAGTATTCGTTTTTCTGTGCCTGAATCACTTTGCTTAGGATAATGGCCTCTGGCTCCATCCATGTCCCTACAAAGGACATGATCTATTTCTTTTTTTTTTAAGTCAATAAATTTTTATTCAAGGAATTCCATGTTGTGATTTCTTCCACTGTTCATCAAGGTCACTTTAGATACTCTAAAGAGCTGGAGTCAAAAGATTTATCTTCATGTTAGCCCTTTTTAATGAAACTGATCCAGTTGTCCTGTCAGCCTATAATTACTTTGGCTTCTGTCATCTCCTTTTAATATGGGTATACTGATGAAGTCTTCAAAATTCACCAAGAATCTTTGGGACCTACTTTCTTCAACCAATTTACTTCAGGGTCCTTTTTACTGTAGGTGGTGGGGATCTGCCTGGTTCTCAATTTGATACCTTCTCTTAACATGAATGAGTTCAAATCACATTCATTCCTAAGCGATCACTCAAGAATAGTACAGATGTGTGGAATACCTTTAATTCCAGACATCATGTTCTCAAGATAAAAGCTTTCTTGCACAGGCTGGTCTTGAACTCCTGGTTTCAAGCAATACTCCCACCTTGGTGTGGGCATTGCAGGCTTGAGCCATTGCACCTGGCCTGGAACCAATCTTTATGGTTATCAATACTCCCATCAATTAACTGTCTCAGGTATAATAATATCCCTTCTTACATGTATCAAAACTCATATTGAACAATGAGTTCTGGGTTGCAAAAGAGGATTTATTTTTTGTACTTATCTATAAGTCTTTGTCCATAAGTTAAACAAAAACATACATAAGTACAGTTTCTTTGGGTTTTCATTTGTGAAGGCTTCCATGCCATGTAAAACTTACATTAAGTAAATGTGTATGCTTTTCTTTTGTTAATCTGTTTCTTGTTATATGTGCCTCAGCCACGAAGTTAGTGTTGAGTAAGAAAAGAAATCCAACCAGGTGTGGTGGCTCCTGCCTGTAATCTCAGCACTTTGGTAGGAGGGTGAGATGAAAGGATTGCTTGAGCCTAGGAATGATTGTACCACTTCACTCCAGCCTGGGCAACAGAATGAGACACTGTCTCAAAAAAACAAAAAAAGAAAAACAAAGAAAAAATTAAATTCTCTTTCCCCATAATTCCTATGCCTAAAGAGAAATCCGATTGAGGTTAGTACTACCTGTATTCCTTTAAACATTAATGGAGATTATTGCTTTCCCCAGGAGGCACCTGCCTCTTTGTCAGTCAACCTCATGATCCCCTAGGAGAGGACCACTGACTCCCTACTACCTACTCCTACTAAACCCCATCCAAGTTTTCAGGGTGACCTCCTGCCTGTGTCTCCAACCAAAATGACTCCTTCCCCTGGGCTACACACAAATATCACTGATATTTACATATACTTTACTGGCTTACCATTTCATACCCTCTGACAACATAACCTGGCGTCTTGACCTGAGCATATTTCTAACACACTACAATTCCATTAAGATATTGTTAGAGACCTCAAAATTTCAGATCTGTTTTACTTGGCTAATGCCACACAAATGGAAAATTTAGTTATGGAGCAGCCTGAAGAGACTCCTTGTATTTCTACTTGTGTTCCTTCTTTCCTGTTCTCATAATAAAATGTTTTCTATGCTGTTTGGGGAAATTTATGTATTAGTCTTTAAACGTCTCCACTATCATCACCTCAAAGTTTCTTTAATGTGATGCCAAAACATCAGAGGACCAATTGTACTGTAAACATTTCCAATTTAAAATATTCCTGTATATTATCATGTTTTGACATCTAAAAAAAAAAGAAAAATACTGGCCGGGGAGAGACTACACCTCCCTGGGCTAGGCAATTCTCAAAGATAATGAAGAGCTCAACCAGAGCATGTTTTTATGCCACCTAGCCAACCCACAACCATACCCCCACTGTCTGGCCCTCTCACCCCAGGAGGCAGTATTCCTCTGCCTTAATCATCCCAGGACTAGATGCCAGGCAACTAGAGACCACCCATATAGTTTAGAGACCTCCAAAATTATTCAAACTAGCCAACCCTGAACTGTTCACCCTGCACTGCCTTGCCTTTCCCACAGAAATTCCAATAAATGCCTTGGCCTAAGGGTCCCTTTTTCCTGTCTTCTGCCTCCTGATCACCCTACTATCTTTACTGTGTGGCTCTGAGTGACATGGCATGCCTCTTGTCTCCAGGACCTGTGAATATAATAGTGTAATCAACTTTTTTTCCTGAGTCTCTCTTCTGTCTCCTTTTGTGGCTGCACCTGACTGACCATCTCATAAAATAATACAAAACAGATGTGCTCCCAAAAAATATGAAAGCAGGTATTAAGGCTATCTACAGAGCACTGAAGCAAACTTAAGTAAAAGTAAAATGAGGCCTTCCACCTTCAATACCTTGTCTTTTCCCTTTCTAATCCTCTACTCTGGTCACCAACGACTTCATTTTTATCCTTTAAACGGATTCCAGTTCTTTGTTCAATTTTCTCCCTTTCCTCTCTTAATTTTTATTTTTTCATTAGGAAATATTGCCAACCTAGACAACAGAACATAGAATACTATCTCTATGTACCCACCACTCAACTAAAGCAATATCACATTACAAAAGCACTTGAGGGCCCCCATGTACCCCCTCCAATTAAATTGTCCTTCGTCTCTCTTCACAAGTCACAGCTACTAAAATGTTATTGTTCTCATACATGACTTTCTGCATCCTACATAGGCATACATCACACTCATGCATTCCTTTTACTACATATATATGCACTCATAGTTAATTTGTGGTGATGGTTTTGAATGTTTTAAAACATTTTTTTCTTGTAAGACCATCTAGAGACATAAATAAATCTTTGCACACTAAAAGCCTGTGTCCTTTTATAAACCGTAAACTCAGCCTCACAGAATTTCACTAACACTGTCTAGCCGGGGCTTTTCATGGTCCCCACACTACAGAGGCTCCACACCTGCCCTTTTCCAGTCTCACCTTTCTACAAGCAGCCAAGAGTTCAGTGTTTGGGGTCACGAGAATCTACGCACTGGCTCAGAACCTGTGCCTTCCACCCCTAAACATGCTTCAGGTATCTGGAACCCTGAATTTGCTGTCCAAGTGGCCCCAAACCCCAAGAGGCCTGCAGTCTCCTGTTCATTGAGACTTGTGCTTCTGAAAGTTAAGTGCACTGTCAATGTATTCTCTCAGCACTGAGAGGTAACCAAGAGGTGGGTGGGCTTCAGTATCCATATATATCATATATATATGCATGCATATTGTAGCCACTTGAGGTGAGGAATGGAGCTCAGAGTATACAGAGAAGTGCTGAGGCATGAGGGGGTTCTGGGGCCTGGGATGTAGTACAGGGGTCTGAGGGTGTGGATCTGCTCTAGCTACATCACTGGAACAGAACTTTGAGGTGTTCAAGTATCATGGACAGACCCTAAGCAGACCCCCAATAATCCCAACCTTCTGGCATTCACAGTCTTGAATAATTCCCTCCCCTTCTATTGGGCAGAGCCTGTGACTTCATTCTAAAAATGAATAGAAAATATTTGGAAATATATGACAATAGGAATAGAAAATACATGGCCAAGGTGATGGGATGTCACTCTTGTTACGAGATTTTACGTACACACACACACACACACAGCCTTTCTTTGTGTGGTTCATTTTTATGCCACGACGAACAACCAATGCACTGGGCCCAAGAGAGGGCATCCCTGGAGGTTTCAGGTACTTAAGACGCATAGCCTGGCACCTCACTCAACTATTCCTGATATATACCTGTTACTGAAAGTTCTATGTTTCTAAATTTCTTCCATAAACTAAATAAGAAAAAAGATCTTTCAAATACACCAAGTATTCTAAATTTAACACTGCCTTTCAGATTGATAAGAACGTATATCTATCATGATAGGAAATATATTATATTTAACAATTTATTAGTTGATTTGAACCTTTCAGATATTTGTATATATGGCACATAGGCCTCCAAATGAACTCTTGCCTAGAACCCTGAAAATATTACAAAAGGTACAGATGGTCTAGTTTAAATACTTGGTCTCTTACTCCTTCCTCTCCCTCACTGCTTGTCACAGTTTGTTGCCTAAGTGCAGAAACAGTGCTGCCCCTTGGTTCAGAAACGGCTTCTTCAGCTTGATCCCATAGCCCCTTTTTCTGTGGGCTTGGAGCAACATACCTAGTCCCTGGGCAAGGCTAAAGTATAACCACCAACCTTTCTGCCACTCTAACCATGCTCCACTGCATCCACCTTCTTTCCCACACGTCTTGCTTTCTCCCCAAATTCCAGGCCTAAATCCTCTTTCTCAAGACTACTTCTTTCCCATGCCAATAGCCACCTGGAGGAGGCTATCTGCCATCAGTTGGATCAGGCACACAATCCTTCTTAAGAATGCTTTGCTTCTCTGACAATGCTCAGGTCTGAACTGTCAATGTCCTTTTTGATTGTTCTCCACTGCTACATACAGGTTGAGATAAGCCACAGAAGGGTTTTTGTTTTTGTAATTTAGTTTTTCATAGAGAAGAGACCAAGGAAGCTATAAAGAACCTGGCAACTCATCAGAACGTGCTTCTTGGTATCTAGATATTCTTTACCTCTTCATTAAGCAACAGTTTTATTGTAAACTTTTGAAAAGAAAATATTAATAGGAAAATTCCAACTTTACATTAGTTCACTATAAGAAAAAGTAAAGGCGTGGGAGGTGTAATAGCTGCCTGTCACAATTATCTGGATAAGGGTATCACCCCAAATAAGCTATTTTCCATGAAAATTTTAAGGAAATATAATCATTTATATCACCTATAAGATCCTGAAAATGCTCTATGCAGCATCCTGATTTGCAACCATCACTGCAAAGGCAGTGCACTCAACCCTCAGAAGCACAGAACCAGTGAATAGAAGTCTACAGGTTGCTTGAAACTTGGGGTTTGGGGCTCAGGAACACTTGGGCAGAAAATTCAGGGACCTAGGCACCTGGAGCATGTTTAGAGGAAGGGGTTATGGGCTCTGAGTGTACCCATCCCCTAAACTCCATACATTAGACTCTTGGCCATTTGCAGAGAGATGGGGCTGAAAGAGGGCAGATGTGGAGCCTCTGAAGCATTAAGTAAATGAAAAGTCCCTTTGAGCCTGGATATCAGAGCAGTATTGTATTTAACAAGTGGTTCAGCATAGGCACTGGGATAGCCAGCCTCCAAGGTTGTTTTGGTGATCCCTGCCTCCTGGTGTTCATGTCCTAGTGTAGTGCTCTCTCTCATTTAATAGAGCTGAGACATATGTGACAAAACATTTGTATGTATTAATAGCAATAGACAACTAATACACCTGTTGGTACTAAGCGTAAGTTGCTGCAGTAACTAAAACCTAAAATGGGGAATGGCTTTGAAACCAGACAGAGGACTGAAGCTGGGAGGAGTTTGAGGGGAGTATTAGTGAAAGTCAAAGATGCTTGGACCAGACTGCTATCAAAAACCTGACGGTCATTGCGAAAGTTGTCTGAGAAAGCTTAAATGGAAATGAGAAAAACGTTATTGGAACCTGGAGGAAAAGGATGCCTTGTCACGTATTGCAATAATGTGGGGAGCAGCAAGATGGCCGAATAGGAACAGCTTCAGTCTCCATCTCCCAGCGCCAGCGACACAGAAGACCGGTGATTTCTGCATTTTCAACTGAGGTACTGGGGTCATCTCACTCGGGAGTGCCGGA
>NC_045445.1:47855698-47931845 GCF_002776525.5 Piliocolobus tephrosceles
AGAGAGAGAGAGAGAGAGAGAGAGAGAGAGAGAGAGAGAGAGAGAGACTCTGTATGTTTGGGAAAAAGGAAAGGATGAGAACTAGAGTCTCTGCCTGGTAATCCAGAGAATTCTCCCAAATCTTGTCCAAGACCTTCAAGTCAGTACATCTACTGTGTGCAAAAACCACAGCATTACTCAGTTTGGGGTGCCTGCTAAAGCAGATAAAGCTCAGATCACAACAAATTTTTTCAAATATCTGGAAATCCTTCTTAAGAAGGATGGATACAAATAAGCACAGACAGTGAAGACTACAGCAAATACCTAACTCTTCAATGCACAGAAACCAAATTATATCTACTAGCATCACCACTATGCAGGAAAACATGACCTCACCAAATGAGCTAAATAAGATACCAAGGACTAACCCTGGAGAAACGGAGATATGTGGCCTTTCAGATCAAAAATTAAAAATAGCTATGTTGAGGAAACTCAAAGAAATTCAAGATAACACAGAGAATTCAAAATTCTATCACATAAATTTAACAAAAAGATTGGATTAATTGAAAATAATCAAGCAGAAATTCTGGAGCTGAAAAATGCAATTGGTATACTGAAGAATGCACCAGAGTCCTTTAATAGCAATATGTATCAAGCAAAAGAAAGAATTAGTGAGCTTAAATATAGGTTACTTGAAAATATACAGTCAGAAGAGACCAAAAACAGAATAAAAAACAGTGAAGCACACCTAAAAGATGTAGAAAATAACCTCAGAAGGGCAAATCTAAGAATTATTGGCCTTAAAGAGGAGGTAGAGAAAGAAACAGGGACAGAAACCTTATTCAAAGGGATAACAGAGAACTTTCCAAACCTAGAGAAATATATCAATATCCAAGTACAAGAAGGTTGTAGAACACCAAGCATAATGAACCCAAAGAAGACTAATTCAAGGCATTTAATAATCAAACTTCCAAAGGTCAAGGGTTAAAAGAAGCAGCAAGAGAAAACAAACAAATAACATACAATGGAGCTTCAATACATCTGGCAGCAGACTTTTCAGTGGAAACCTTACAGATGAGAACAGAATAGCATGACATAAAGTGCTGAAGGAAAAAAAAAAATAAAACTTTTACCCTAGAATAGTATATCTGGTGAAAATATCCTTCAAACATGAAGGAGAAATACTTTCCCAGACAAACAAATGCTAAGAGAATTCATTAATAGCAGACCTGACCTACGAGAAATGATAAAGAGAGCACTTCAATCAGAGAGAAAAGGACATTAATGAGCACTAAATTATCATATGAAGGTACAAAACTCACTGGTAACAGTAAGTACTGTTAAATCAAGTTTAGCCTAAAGCTGCCTCCCTAAGTTCGGCCTAAAGGTTTCTCTGTGTATCATGAACAATAATAAGTGGAGGTGTAAACTGACTGTAGCCTACGCTTTTGTCAATCACTGAGTTTTGGCCAATCAAACGTAGCCAACTGTTGGAACCGTGTTCAAATAAGGCAAAGGCTGAGCTGTAACCAGTCTGGCTCTTTCTGTACCTCACTCCCGTTTTCTGTATGTCACTTTCCTTTTTCTGTCCATAACTCTTCTACCACGTAGCTGTGCTGGAGTCGCTGAACCTACTCTGTCTCAGAAGACTACCTGATTCTTTAGTCATTCATTGCTCAATTAAACTCCTTTCAGTTTAATTTGGCTGAAGTTTTTCTTTTGTCATGATGGCATCAAAAGTGGGATCCGAAGTAGAGCTTCTAAAGACCCCCAGGAGCACTGAGTGACCAAGTGAGGTATTCACTAAGCCCCTTGTGCCCATTGCTCTTCTGGAGCAGCTGGGAATCATGTTAAATTGTCTCTGGGATTCTGAGCCTCAACGGATTTGTGTTTTGAGCTCTCTGAATTTCTTTAAGCAAATGTCTGATCTAAACTGGGTTTGGAAGTCGTGACAGAAGCTGGACTAGGTACAGGATTGAATTGAATCCAGTAATTAACTGGCTTGGATGCAGTTGGAGGTCTCTTACATATGACTACATCAGAAAGAAACTGGTAGTAAATGGCACTATTGCAGGGGGTGTAAAATTTGGCTTTTGGAAATTCACAGGAGTTTTAGTGTTCTACCCCTTTGTTTCATTTTTCTTGCATGCTTACATAGGAAAAAGTCATTGGCTGAGTTGATCCAGGGAATCTGAGAGCAAAGCCAATATTTGAGGTAAAAATGAGATCCTTAATTTCTGAAGAACTGAGTAGCAAAGTCTTACAGAAATGATAAAATCTTACTAAAGATAACTTACAGTGGATTATTCCAAATGAACAACACTGCACTGTAGTGCATTTGAAAATGAGGGTTCCCAAGTTAGTCTCATCTAGGGACGCCTATTGATATGCAGAATCTTCTAAAAAATTTCAGTATATTTATTTAAAGAGTTTTTGAAAAGCAAATAAAAAGCTTAATTACTAATTGATTCAAAAAAATAGAACTGCTAACCTTTTGGGTTAGTTATGATCCCTATCCAAAGGAAATAGACTGCAGCACCAATTGGCTGACATTGGGTAAGTAGTGGGTACATTTCACCTTCGTAAAAGATGGGACTGGTTTAGAGGTCCTCCCCTCTGTAAAGTCCCTCTTGGTTAAAAATGGACTTGGCATTATGGGATGTTAACCCCTATTCTCTTTGGATTAATTTGTCTTGTACTCTTTGCTGATGGCTGTGGGTGACAGGAATATGCATGTAAAGGACGGTGGGACATGAGAAACTTTTCTCCTCCCTAAAAGGGGAAACTTGAGAGCTGGTGGATCTGTTGGAAAAGATTCCTTCGTGACCTACAAGCGGCCACCTGAACTTTTGATTCAATGTTGCTGCAATGTGTGAGTCTTTCTCCGGTCTCCCTGAGTGCCTCACCTTCTTACCCTACCACAGGTAATGCTTTTCTCCCTTCCCTTTCCTCTCTCTCTGTGCAAACCAGTTGTGGGAATGGTAAAAATCACTGTCTCATGCAAAGTTTTAATTAATGAGAAAAAGAATTCATGAAACTTGTTTTAAGCTGCACCAAATCTAGTGTACTTGTGATATAAATTTATCTTTCTGTGTTATGCTGCCATGAAGAGGGGTACCTTAGGATAAAACACAGGCTTAATACCCCATAAGCTCACTATTCAAAACAGCCCAGCAAGCTGGTCAGTAACAAACTTTGCTTCAGGTCCCTGAAATAAACAAACAAACAAAAACTGAATGCGATCTCTATCTTGTCTTGTTTATGTCTTTGGGAGCTTGACCTTGTAACTGTGTGGCAGTACTTTCTCTTGGTCTCCGCCATCCAAGGAATAGGAATTTGGGGGTTCATGTCATAGTTAGCTCTAAAAATTATCTTGAGCCTTTGCAAGCTCAAAATTGACTGCTCTGGACTCCTTCTGGGAAGGACAACAGAATCTACCTAATGCTGCAGCTCAGCAACTAGGGCTTCACCATTTTACAACAGTGGCCTGGAATCAGTCCTGGCTTAGGGCATGAGTATTTCTAGTTGATATCTGTGTGACCTTCACCATTGGTTGATTCTCTTCCCCTCCATGAACAGTTTTGAATTTTTCTTTCCTTGAGCACCTGGAAGTTTACATTTAGCAAAGTTCAAAAGCCAGAAATAATAGCAGTTTAGCCTGGTTAAAGTAGAGTAATAAGAAATATAAAAGGGCTTTAATTTTTAAAGAGCATTATGGTTAAAAGTCAGCTTTATTAAAAGTGAATATCCAAGCTATGCATACATTGAAAAGGTCTTTGTTTTTTTCTCTTCTTGGATCTTTTTGTTTTCTTTTAGAAAAGGTTTTTTCTTTTCGGTCAACTGAATTGCTTTTCTCCAATTTGTTTTCTTGCCACTCTTGATGCACACATGAAAGGACCTAAGATAACTTGTAACAGCTTGAGACTCCTTGGGAAAGACAAAGGAGGCGCCACAGACTTTGTTTCGGGAAAAACCTGTTTTCCTCATAAAGCCCCAGGAAGTGAAATTGGATGGATCCCTTTCAAAATCTGAGACTCTGTTCTGCTTTGCATTGTGCTATCTGATCGTTTTGAGTTTTGAGGGTAGCAGAAATTACTTCACATTATGAGAGAGCTTTGGGGTGTAAGAATTAGGTAGGAAATATACATTTAGGGATGGCTAATGACAGTTAGGGGAGATACTCTGCACATTTGGATGAAAGAAGCATGCTATTGGCCAGTTGGAAGGTATGACAATGTCCCTACCCTCCACTGAGAGATAAGACTCCCTTGAAGAATGGGCTAATTACAAAATGGACTCATTGGAATTGGGTTGCTTTGCAATCAAATGCATAGTAAAATCATTGCACTGTCTTGTTCCATAGCATTTCACTTTTGGAGATCCAGGATCCAGTATAAAAATGGGACCTTGAATTTTGGGGGTCTGCTTGCCTTCCAGCTGTACCTGCTTATTAGGCACTAGAAACTGAATGTTTTCCTAGCCCTGTTCCTCAAAGAACTTCACCCTGAAGCCAGTAATCCAATTAAGAAACTTAAAAATTGGCCAATGAAAAATCTTACAACTGCTGGATCTTCATTTGTCTGTCTGCATGTGTGTTTACATGTGGTGTGTGTATAATGTTTATATATGAAAGAACTTTGATTAATTGGATTAAACAAAAGTAAGCACTTAAATCAAGTATCTTGTCAGAAAAATAAAAAAGAATGCCTTTTAGTTCATGTGACTTTAGTAAGCTTTTGGAAATAAAGTTTTTTAAAGATTACTGGTAAAATAAAGATATTTGCTCTAAATTAGGTAGATCAGATATTAGGTTTGCTAAATGCTTTAAGGTCATAAAGTGCTCCTTTGGCTTTTGAAAATTGTTCAGCTTATTTATTTTGGAGCCATTAGATTTGACGTAAGGCCTGGAGACATGTGGAGTTAGCCATGCCCCCCTAACTGTGCTGGAAAGGGTCAGAACTTATCTACACTTCTGTCTGGAGTCCTAGGCTCCAAACCTCGTTCATAAATAAAATAACTTACCAGGTTTTTCATCAAAAATAAAAAATTACTAAGAGTTAACATTGTAACATGTAATTGAGACCACTGGAAAAACAGTTTTACATGCAAGGTATGTGAAGAAAGTGAAACGTGCTTTCGGTAAATTATTATAAGAAGGTATGGGAATGTACATTTTTACCTAGTTTAGAGAGTTAAAGGATTGTTTTAAATTAAGTGGAAAAAAGCTGAAGTTTTCAGCAAGTTGTAGAAGATACGTAAAGTTAATATTTTAAAAAATTCTATGTATGAACATATTGGCTAAACTTAAAGAATATTCAGTTTTTCCATAAATTGAATTTTGGAATAAAAGCACAACAGGGTTTTCTTAGAACACTGATCTGCTTTTTAACAAAAATTTGTGAAGGATTATAAAAGGTTTATGAGAATCTCACCTTACAGTCAAACTGATTTAGATTGGATAGATTCATCCATAAGGTTTTATTAAAACTTGGGGTTGACATTAACAGTACACTAATGCAAGGGTAAAATTTGGCCTTCTCTTTTGAGTAAGATTTTCATGTACTATTAAAGGATAATAAAAAAATTTTGTTTGCATTTTGAATGAACTACAGGAAAAGAAGGGAAAGACAAGAGACAGATTGTTTGGAAAGCTAAGTCTTCCCTTTATGAATGAGTAAAGGTTTTTGCCTTTTTAAAATTTTTGAGTCATTTTGACTAAACGAGTGGCTTATCATGACCTGGAATTCTATTTTATACTATCAAGTGTTTTAAACCTTTATCATATTTGACAGGTTTCTCAAAACCAAATTTCAGCTGCAAAATTAAGTGTTTTTTAACCTCTAACTTAGGGATGCTACAGAGGGCCCTGAAGTATCCAAAAGAGAGATAAACAGGATTAAGTGAAATGTTAAGTTTCATGGGAAACATTGTCAAAATAAAAATGTTTAACCTTCTTCAGGTTATATTTTAGTGAATAATATTAATATTTGTTCCAAAATTTTATGGGATTTCTAAAATTCTAATATGTCAGAGTATATACTCTCAATCATAATTATAGTTATTATCTTAAGTTATTATAGACCACAGAAATAATCAAACTTATTTGTCAATTTTGTCTTTAACTATGACTTTTTAAAGTCATTTCCACAGTTTATTGCTTAATACTAATGCAGTTTCTGAAAACTTTGCAAGCACATAAAATCTTAGAATATGGTATTTTTTAGGAGGTTCATGAAAGAATGGAAAGGATTCTGAAAAATACTCTTCAATACAGGTTTCTAATAACTTTAGAATCACATCATTTGGACTGGGTAAGAATTTCTGGAACTTTAATGAAAAGACTGACTGCTTTATCAAACTTGCAACCCAAGTAGAGCAAAAATAAATTGAGTACCAAGAAGATATTTTACCATATTATCATGCTACATCAGCCAATACCGAAATCATTTCGATATACAATTTGAATGCACTTCATGATCTAAGTCAAATGACCTATGATAACCCATCGGTTATCAGTGCTATGCACCTGAATTGGAGAAACAACTGATATTCAAGAGGACCTAAGTCCAATGTTAAGCATAAACCCATGCAGAACCAGGACAGCTGCCTTGTCCTTCCTGAGTCACTAAAGCTTTTGCTGTTAAAAGTTTTGCATTCCATGACTCACCATGGAAAAGATAAAATGATCCAAATTAAATATATATTAGTGTGGTGACTTCTAAATTGCTAACCTAGTTTATGACCAATTTTGCTGTGTCAAACTCATATTCCTGGGAAGATAATGAAAGCTTCAGGTACATTTGGCTATCTGATGGGCCATTTAAACATTTGTAGAGGGATTTCATTCTATTGCCATTTTCGATGCATGTTTCTGCTTGTATAAAAGCTTTTCCATGCAAGAGGGGTGATGTTATAACATTAGATTATTATGCCACAGTGCATTTTCACCAGGTAAAGAAAGCTTTTTATGATTCACTGACTGAGAACAATCAACCCTTTCACAATCTAGAACCCAAAGACTGGATATTCTGAGAACATCAGGGAAAGTCTGCCCTTGCCATGCATACTACAGCAAAACTTTGGGATTTTGAACTTTGGCTTCATAATCTCACAACTGAGAAGGGTCCCTCCACACTCTCAGAAGCGTATACCCATTGGAACCCTTAGGATAAAGCAAACCAAGAAAATTTCTTCTCAGAAGAAGATGGCATCTTTGATGTGATCTTTTCCCAAGATCACGGATCAAGACTTCTTTACTCTCATGAGACTCTTATCATTGAATATTTTTCCATTGCTTATACCTCTATGAACAATAGAAGTGAAAAGGGGGTCTGTTGTGTGTACTCATGTGGTATACTTTTATTTGTGAAGGATTTTGCAGCCAGCTTTATACATGGGTAGCCTTATACCTTGATAGATGGAAGATGAAGGCCCAATGAAAGTGAGAAACATTAATGGCATATACTTTGCTTCATAAACAGTCAGAAACAGAACATTGGTTCTCTCCTCTTAATCCACATAATGGATTAAAATAACATTGCAGGAGGCCTTCACTATTCTAGAAGGGCATCATTCATTAGGTCCTTTTTCCATGGTTTGGAGTAAAAGAGGCAATGATTAGAAATGTATCCTTCATGAAAGGCTGTATAGCAGATTCCACTGTAAAGGCTATAGTTACACAACCGACTGTGAAAGTTATGTTAAATAATAGAATCACTCTACATAACTTACTGGCTAAACAGAAATATCTGTGCAGCTGCTGGCTCTTGTGGCCTATGGAGAAATACAGCACATTAGGTATTATACAGATTCAGTTTTGGGGATTAGTGAAGAGACTGTTTAGTGAAGTGAGTAGACTCTTTGACTAATTCTTTGATCTATTTAATTTAGGTGGTTTGTTTCATAGGGACTCTGGGTAAGGAGCATACTCCAAACTCTTGGTGTTATCCTCCTGATAGTCATAATAGTATTCTCCCTGGTGTGCTGTATTCTCTCAAAAGTTTTAAATATTTGTATGCAGCCATCTCTAGAACGTCAAATGGCCTCTCTTCAACTGGAATGACAAGAGTCATTCTGAAAGAAATGTGTGACCATGAGAGTACTATAACCTATGAATGACATGCTGAGACCATAAACCCAAAATGATGGTAACTAAGAGTGTTGCTAAGGCCCTAAGTTTTGGTCATGTTCTCATGTAGGTGAGAACGTGAACACAAAGGGGGAATTTTTAAAATAAAATTATGGGAGGTCATTGTTTTGGACCGAGCTCATGCACTAGGCCCCAACAGACCAGACCAAACCAAAATGGAGTTGCTCATTCTAAAGGTGACATAATCACACTAATAATTTAAGGAAACATGTAAATCCTAGAAGAGACCAGGTTTTCCTTTTAAACAGGTTTCAGCATGGGGAGGGTATCCTCCACTCTAACCCTTACAAAAAAAAAATAATAATAACCTGAAGTTCTTGTTCCCACCTTACAAAACCCACAGTTCTATTGCTTTCCAATGGGTTTCAAGACCAGTTAAGTATATTTATGATAGTGATAGTGACATAAATGACTAAAGTTTTGGTCAATCTCTCAAAATTGAAAAGACCAACAGGGGGGAATTATTAAATCAGTTTTAGCCTAAAGCTGCCTCCTTACATATTTTACGTTCAGCCTAAAGGTTTCTCTGTACATTGTGAACTATAATAAGTGGAGGTGTAAACAGACCATAACCTACACTTGTGCCAATGACTGAGTTTTGGCCGACCAAATATAGCCAACTCTTTGAACCATGTTCAAATAAGGCAAATGCCGAGGTGTAACCAATTCAGCTGTTTCTGTACCTCACTCCATTTTATGTACATCATTTTCTTTTTCTGTCCATAAATCTTCTTCCATCACCTGGCTACACTGGAATCTCTGAGTCTACTCTGGCTCAGAAGGCTGCCCAATTTGTGAATAATTCATTGTTCAATTAAATTTCTTTAAATTTAATTCAGCTGAAACTTTTCTTTTATCAGTACACAGAAAAACAAAGAATACTATATCACTGTAACTCTAGTGTGTAAACTACTCTTAAGTAAAAAGACCAAATGATGAGCCAGTCAAAAATAATAACTACAACAGTCTTTTAAAGAGATAGTACAATAAGATATAAATAGAAACAACAAAAAGTTCAGAAGTTTAGGGACAAATTCAAGGTGTAGAGTTTTTAATAGTTATTTTTTGCTTGTTTGTTTATGCAAATAGCATTAAGTTGTTATCAGTTTAAAATAATGGGTTATAAGATAGCATTTGCAAGCTTCATGGTAAACTTAAAACAACATACAACAAATAAACAAAAAATGAAAAGCAAGAAACTAAGTCATATCACCAGAGAAAATAACCTTCACTAGGGGTAGACAGGAAGGAAAGAAAGATAGAAGAAAATATCATAAAACAACAAGAAAGCAAATAACAAAATGGTAGGGGTAAGTCTCTACTTATCAATAATAACATTGAATGTAAATGGGCTAAACTCTACGGTCAAAAGATATAGACTAGCTGAATGGATGAAAAAACAAGACCTATCAATCTATTGCCTACAAGAAACACACTTCACCTATAAAGACACAAATAGACAGAAAATAAAGGGATGGAAAAAGATATTCTATGCCAATGGGAACCAAAAATAAGCAGGACTCACTATACTTAGACAAAATAGATTTCAAGACAAAAAGTATAAGAAGAGACAAAAAGGTCACCATATAATAATAAAGAGACCAATTCAGCAAGAGGATAGAACAGTTTTAAATATATATGCACCCAACACAGGAGCACCCAGATACATAAAGAAAATATTATTATTAGATATAAAGAAAGAGATAGGCTCCGATACAAGAATAGCTAGAGACTTCAACACCATACTTTCAGCATTGGATAGACCTTCCAGAAAGAAAATCAACAAAGAAACATCAGACTTAATCTGTAGTACAGACCAAATGAATCTAATAGGTATTTACAGAATACTACATCCAATAGCTGCATAATACACATTCTTCTCCTCAGCACATGGATCATTTTCTAAGGGGACCATATGTTAGGTCTGAAAATAAGTCTTAAAACATTCAAAAAATTGAAACAATGTCAAGTATCTTATCTGAATACAGTGGAATAATACTATAAATCAATAGCAATAGGAATTTCAGAAACTACACAAACACATGGAAATTAAACAATATACTCCTGAATGGCCAGTGGGTCAATGAAGAAATTTAAGAAGGAAATTGAAAAATTTCTTGAAACAATTGATAATGAAAACACAATGATATGATTTGGCTCTGTGTCCCCACCCAAGTCTTATCTTGTATCTCCCATAATTTCCATGTGTTGTGGGAGGGACTCAGTGGGAGATGATGGAATAATGGTGGGGGGATCTTTCTTGTGCTGTTTTTGTGGTAGTGAATGGGTCTCACAAGATCTGATGGTTTTTTAAAAATGGGAGTTGCCCTGCACAAACTCTTGTTGCCTGCTACCATCCACGTAAGATGTGACTTGCTTCTCCTTGCCTTCCACCATGATTGTGAGGCCTCCTCAGCTATGTGGAACTGTAAGTACAATTAAACCTCCTTCTTTTGTAAATTGCCCAGTCTTGGGTATGTCTTTTTCAGCAATGCAAAAACAGACATACCTAATAAACACAGCATACCAAAACCTATGGGATGCAGCAAAAGCAGTCCCCAGAGGGAAGTTTATAGCAATAAGTACCTACAACAATAAAAGGAAAAACTTCATATAAACAATCTGACAATGAATCTTAAAAAATTAGAAAACTAAAAGGAAACCAATTTCATTTATTTCTGCTGGGATCTTTATTATTTCTTTTCTTCTATTAAAGAAATAAATGAAATTGAAACAAAAAATACAAAAGATCAATGAAACAAAAAGTTGGTTTTTTGCAAAGTTAAACAAAATGGATCAAACTTTAGCTAGAATGGCTAAGAAAAGAAAGAGAAAATACAAACAAATAAAATCAAAGGTGAAAAAGGAGAGATTACAATTGATACTGCAGAAATTCAAAAAATCGTAAGTGGCTACTCTGAGCAGCTATATGCCAATAAATTGGAAAATCTAGAAGAAATTGAAAAATTCCTAGATACATACAAACTACCAAGACTGAACCAGGAAGAAATCTAAAACCCGAAGAGACCAATAACAAGTAACAAAATTGAAGCCATAATAAAAAGACTCCCAGTAAAGAAAAGCCAAAGACCCGATGGCTTCCTTGCTGACTTCTACCAAACATTTAAAGAAGAACCAATACCAATACCACTCAAACTGTCCCAAAAAGTAGAGGAGGAGGGAGTATTTTCAATTTAATTCTACAAGGCCAGTATTAGCCTGATTCCAAAACAAGACAAGGACACATCAAAAAAGAATACTACAGGTCAATATCTCTGATGAGCATTGATGCGAAAGATTCTCAACAAACTATTAGCAAATTAAATTCAACAATAAATTAGAAAGATCGTTTATCATGACCAAGTGGGGTTTATTCCACAGGATGCAAGGATTGTTCAACATTTGTAAATCAGTCAGTTTGACACATCATATTAACAGGATGATGGATAAAAACCATATGATCACTTCAATTGATGCTGGAAAAGTATTGGATAAAATTCAACATCTTTTCATAATAAAACTCTCAAAAAACTGAAGATAGAAGGAACATACCTCACCATAATAATAGCTATATATGACAGACCCACAGCTAACATTATACTGAGTGAGGAAAAACTGAAAGCCTTTCCTCTAAGATCTGGAACACGACAAGGATGCCCTCTGTCGCCACTGTTATTCAACATATTACTGGAAGTCCTTGCTGGAGCAATCGGACAAGAGAAAGATATAAAGGGCATCTAAATTGGAAAGGAAGTCAAATTATCCTTGTTTGCAGATGATATAATTTTATATTTTGTAAAAACTAAAGATGCCACAAGAAAACTATTAGAACTGATAAGCAAATTCAGTTAAGTTTCAGGATACAAAATTAGCATAAAAAATCAGTATCATTTATATATGCTAACAGTGAACAATGTGAAAAAGAAACTTAAAAAGCAATCCCATTTACAGTAGCCACACATAAAATTAAATACCTAGGAATTAACTTAACCAAAGAAGTGAAAAATCTCTACAGTGAAAACTCTAAAACAGTGATGCAGTGATGAAAAAAATTGAAGGACACCAAAAAAAAGGGCAAAAATTCCATGTTCATGGATTGGAAGAATCAACATTATTAAAATGTCCATACTACCTAAAGCAATGTATAGATTCAATTCAATCCCTATCATGATACTGATGACATTCTTTATAGAAATAGAAAAAACAATTCTAAAATTTATATGGACCACAAAATAAACAGAATAACCAAAGCTATCCTAAGCAAAAAGAACAAAACTGGAAGAATCCCATTACCTGACTTCAAATTACACTACAGAGCTTTAGTAACCAAAACAGCATGGTGCTGGCATAAAAACAGACACATAGGGCAATGTAACAGACTAGAGAACCAAGAAACAAATTCACACACCTACAGTGAACTCATTTTTTATGAAGGTGCCAAGAGCATACATTGGGAAAAGACAGTCTCTTCAATAAATGGTGCTGAGAAAACTGGATATCCATATGCAAAATAATGAAATTAGACCCCTATGTCTCACCATATATAAAAATCAAATACAAATTGATTAAAGACTTAAATCTCATACCTTAAGCTATGAAACTACTACAAGAAAACATTGGGGAAACTCTCCAGGACACTGCTCTAGGCAAAAATTTCTTGAGCAATACCCCACAGGCGCAGGCAACTAAAGCAAAAAGGGCCAAATAGAATCACATCAAGTTAAAAAGCTTCTGAACAGCAAAGGAAACAATCAACAAAGTTAAGAGACAACCCACATAATGGGAGGAAACACTTGCAAACTACCCATCTGAAAAAGGATTAATAACCAGAGTATATAAGGAGCTCGAACACCTCTTTAGGAATCAATCTAATAATCCAATTTAAAAATGAGCAAGAGGTCTGAATAAACATTTCTCAAAAGAAGACATACAAATGAGAAACAGGCATATGAAAAGGTGCTCAACATCATGGATCATCAGTGAAATGTAAATCCAAACTCCAGCAAAATATCATCTCACCTCAGTTAAAATCGCTTATGTCCAAAAGACAGGCAATAACAAATGCTGGCAAGGATGTAGAGGAAAGAGAACCCTTGTACACTGTTGGTGGGAATGTAAACTAGTACACGAACTACGGAGAACAGTTTAGAGGTTTCTCAAGAAGTTAAAAATAGAGCTACCATATTATCCAGCAATCCTATTGCTAGGTATATACCCAAAAGAAAGGAAATCAGTATATCAAAGAGTTATCTACACTCCTATGCTTGTTACAGCATTGTTCACAATAGCCAAAATTTAGAAGAAACCTAAGTGTCCATCAATAGATTAATGGATAAAGAAAATGTGGTACCTACAGACAATGGAGTATTATATTATTAAGCCATATAAAATAATGAGATCCAATCATTTGCAACAACATGGATGAAACTGGAGATCATTATGTTAGGTGAAATAAGCCAGACACAGAAAGACAAACATCACATGTTCTAACTTATTTGTAGGATTTAAAAATTAAAACAATTGAACTCATGAACATAGAGAGGAGGAGGACAGTTACCAGAGGCTGTGAAAGGTGTTGCAGGGTTTGGAGGAAGTGGGGATGGTTAATGGATACAAAAAAAAAAAAGAAAGAATGAATAAGAACTACTATTTGATAGCACAACAGGGTGACTATTGTCAAGAATAATTTAATTGCACATTTTAAAATAATTTAAAGAATATAATTGGATTGTGTGTAACTCAAAGCATAAAAGCTTGAGGGAATGTATATCCCATTCTCCATGATGTGCTTATTTCACATTGTATGCTTGTATCAAAATCTCTCATGTACCCCATAAATATAAATACCTATCCACAAAAATAAAAAATAAAAATGATAATGATTCATGTTCCTTCATTGCTCTTAAGTTGAAATAAAATGACTAATCAAAAAGTAGTCATTAGTTATCCAATTGATAGCCATGCTGTATAGAATTATTAATTTGTAAGGTATATTCTGATAATGCTTTATCCAGGTGGGCAATTAACATATACCTCAAGGAAAAGAAATCCTAGGAATGGAGTTCTCTTGAAATAAGTGCATTTTCCTTAAAATGACCCCCATGAACACCGATACCCATAGACTTTCATCCCAAATCCACATCACCAAACTTCCAAGCTGTTATTACTTTAGAGTTTCTTGTATTATGTAGCCCATTGAAATGTAAAGACACCTGAATGGAGTGTTTCCTAAAACTAATTAGTAAGAAAATATCAACAAAAGAGTCAAACTCTGTAAAATATTTGAAGAGATTTATTCTGAGCCAAATATGAGTGACCAATGGCCCAAGGTACAGCCTCAAGTTGTCCTGAGAATATGTGCCTAAGGTGGTCAAGCTACAGCTTGGATTTATACAATACAGGAGGACATAAGACGTCAATCAATACATGTAAAATGTACATTGGTTCAGTCTGGAAAGATGGGACAAGTTGAAGTGGGGGCTTCCAGGTCATAGGAAGATTCAAGAACTTTCTAATTGTTAATTGGTTGAAAGAGTTAAGTCATTGTCCAAATATCTAGAATCTGTATAAGGGAATGTTTGGGCCAAGATAAAGGGTTGTGGAAACTAAGGTTCCCATTATGTACATAGAAACAATAGAATGGAATGACCGGCTTAAGATAAGAGATTGTGGAGATCAAAGTTCCCATCATGCAGATAAAGCCTCCAGATAGCAAGCCTCAGAAAGAATATATTGTAAATGTTTCTTGTCAGACTTTTTTTTTTTTTTTTTTTTTTTAAGTGCCAGACTCTTAGTTGAGTCTCTCCTGGATCAGGAAAAAAGCCTGGAAATGGAAGGGGGTTTTCTATACAATGTTGACTGTCCCCTTTGCTGGGCTTTTTGAAGATGTGGCAAAGAAACATATTTGGGGGTTATCTTTATCTGTCATGTGATGTTATGCTAGAGTCAGGCTGAAAAGTAAGCCATGTTATATATTATTGAATAAAACCCCTCTTTTGAGATTTTATGGTTGTAGGACATGGATCTCCAGGCCCCTTACATAGGAATTTGAGCAAGAGAAGAAAAAGATCAGAGTTTAGTCCTCAGAAACTTCTTTAATATGCTAAATGGGCAGTTCAAACTGGTTTCATGTAATTGAAGCATGGCAGAATATGCCACCCTAAAATATGTCATTTTGACATAAAGATTATTTTTAAGCCTTAACTCACTTGAGTAACAACAGATGCAAGAAGGGCATTCTTATTTCCCCCTTTCTTCCTGAAAACAGGATAAAAACTGCCATGTGAAAGATGGCCAGAGGTCAGAACAGTTTGCAAGCACCGCATGTTCTCATTTATAAGTGGGAGCTGAACCATGAGATCACATGGACGCATGGAGGGGAACAACACTCACTGGGGCCTGTTGGGGGAGGGTGGTGGGGGAAGAGCACTAGGAAAAAGATCTAATGCATGTGGGGCTTAATACCTAGGAGATGGATTGTTAGGTGCAGCAAACCACCACGGCACACATTTACCTATGTAACAAACATGCACATCCTGCACATGTACCCTGGAAATTAAAAAACAAAAACAAAAACAACAAAATAATTTTAAAAAGAAGAAACAATTTGCAAGGTTATTTACTGGATCTCCCTGTACCAGTTAAAAGGAACATTCTTCAACGGGGAGTCATAGCTGAGTTAATACTGTACAAACAGTCCTTGTTAAGTATTTCTTATCTTCCTTTAGCCTTCCCAGATAATTTAGTTACTTTTCCAGAATTGTCTCTTTTTGTTCAGCCTAATATAAAAAACACTTAGATTTTTCTACTTCTTTGGGTCTTCATTTCCTTATGAGGGCTCCTATGTCACATAAAATGTATACAAGTTTTTTATGCCTTTATCCTGTTTTACCTGTTTTATATCAATTTAACTATCAGACCCAGCAAAAAACTCTAAGACGCATAAACCAAAAATCAAATTCTAAGCCCCCCAACAATGGACTGATGGACTACCCCCCAAATGACCCTCAGCCAACAGTATTCCAAAGAAATATAAAAAAACTAATTCAGTCCATGATGGGGGAGGGGGAGGTTGGACATGCGTTGTTATACCCTCCTGCTTTTGGAATTCAGGCAAAACTGACCAGCGTTAACATAAAAGCAGAGATCTTTTTTGTTGTTGAAAGTGGCAGAATTTTCTTCTTTTGTAAAGCTAAAATTACATATACATATTTATATATATATTTATCACAATTTATTCATATATTCATTTATATTTGCTAAGTATTAACCTCACTAATTTACCAAATTATTATTTTTTTTTTAAATTCAATTCAATGTTAAGTTCCAGGATACATATGCAGGACATGCAGGTTTGTTACATAAGTATACATGTGCCATGGTGGCTTGCTGCACCTACCAACCTATCACCTATGTATTAAGCCTCACAGGCATTTGCTATTTATCCTAATACTCTCCCTTCCCTCACCACCCAGACACTCCCAAGTGTGTATTGTTCCCCTCCCTGTGTCCACATATTCTCAACATTCAGCTCCCACCTATCAGTGAGAACATGTGTTTGGTTTTCAAAACAGAGATTTTAAGACTGACAAACAGACGCTTTGTAACAATAAGATACCAACATGATAGATAACAATCCCTGAAAGAAATTAAAGTATTTTACCCCAAAATATATTTCTTTGACATATTTTGAAATGGCCCTGTAAAGCTATCTTTTGCAAGGAAAATCTACATTCTGTAGAGAATCCCCTTCCCTTTCCAGGTCTTCTCCTTGATCCAGAGGAGAATTGCCAATAAGTGTGGCACCTTTTTAAGTCTGATAAGAAGCATTTATAATCTATTTTCTCTGAAGCCTGCTACCTGGAGGCATATGCATGATATAAAAAAACTTGGTTTCCATGACCCAGTATCTTAACCCAGCCAGGTCTTTGGATAAGAACTTAACTCTTTCATCCAATTGCCAATCAGAAAATCTTTTAATTTACCTATGATCTGGAGGCCTCCCCCTTTTAAGTTGCTCTGTCTTTCTGGACCAAACCAATGTACACCTTACACGTATTGATTGATGTGCTATATCTCCCTAAAAGGTATAAAACCAAACTATAGCCTGACCACCGTGGGTACATGTTCTCAGGACTTCCAGAAACTGTGTCTCTGGCCATGGTCACTCATATTTGGCTCAGAATAAATCTCTTCAAATATTTTACAGAGTTTGGCTCTTTATCCGGAAAAGGTAGAGGTAAAATTTTGTTTCCTTTATAAAGTAAAAATATTTTGGCTATTCTGTAACCCTAGTGACACTAGATAATTTTTTTGTTAACTCACTCTTTCTCGCACTTGGGAGCATTGTTTTCTGCTTCTTTCTCAGCGTTATTAGCGTTCAATATCAGATGGAAACAGAGGGCCGGAGTCATTACGGAGGGAATCAGAACTATGAAAGCTGATGTGTGAAGCAGGGCCCTCTGAGCTCCAGACAACTCTTTAACTGTGTCCAATCTCCCGTCATTACTTGATTGTTTGTTGTTGATTAGTTTATTTGTAATCCTTACAACCAATTCTTTTTTTTATTTATTTTATTTTTTATTTTTATTATACTTTAAGTTCTAGGGCACATGTGCATAACGTGCAGGTTTGTTACATATGCATACTTGTGCCATGTTGGTGTGCTGCACCCATCAACTCGTCAGCACCCATCAATTCATCATTTATATCATGTATAATAAATTTTAGAATTGACTTATGTAATTAAAAGGAACTTTTGGTAATTATTTTGATATTTATAGAACAATTTAGGGATAATTTAGGTCTTCACTAAAATTCCATTTTCCACCCTAATAAGTAATACCCATTTTGTCAGGGCAATTTTTAATATATAATGTTAAATGAAAATATTATAATAATTTATAAAATCATAAAATTAATTTAGCCCTCTTTAGATCTTCTGAATTTTATTCTATGTCCACCAATGAAATCAAATTGCAATTAACAAAGGCTAACTAGGCTCTTCCTGCACAGGTGTTAGGCTATTTTAGGACATAGGAACAAGGGAACTGAAACTGATGACTCAATTAATTACAGCTCTCCTCTTGAGTAGCTGGCAGGTTCTCTCAAATTACAGGGGGATCATACCCAGCTTCTCCAAGAAAATAACTCATGGTCTCAACCACACACAAACAGAAACACACTAAAAAACATAGTCATAGTGATGCCACACCCCCAATAGGGGGGTTGTTATATATGCATATATGCCAATTGTTTTGCCTGTAAATAACCTTGTAAATTGTTTCTATGTCTGGCCATCAGAGAGCATATACCAGTAGTCATAGAAACCAGAATACCACCATAACATTCAGTTTTACATTAGTTTTCCAGAGAAACTTGGAGGTGTAATTCATCCTCTCAATCAATGCAATGAATAAATTAATACAATATTAGAAGACATTATGCTATCAATTCCCCCAAAATTAGCTCTGGAGTGAAATAAGAGGATTTTGAAACAATAGTTAAAATGAAAGAACAAAGAGTTAATTATTATGAGTTTTCTGTCAGACACACCAAATCTGGTCTCAGTCTCTGTGTAGGATCACTTTAGAACCTGAAATAACAGGTTCTTATGCTGAAACTATCTATAAATCCAAACAGTTTCAAATGTGGCCTGAACACTCAGTAGTTCCAGATGATGTGGTTCACGAGATTAGCATGTTCTGTCTATAGCACCTTAAATTCATCCTCAGAGTCAGAGGTTTGCATCACAGCTCAGTGGTTCACATATGACACTCAGTAGTAAAATTAAATGAGTGAATAAGGTAGAATAAAAAAATGTTAGAATCTGGACATTGAGATGACTCTAATGATGAAGCAAAATCTAAGTTATATGTGAGAATGAGATTTTCCCTCCATCAAAGTCTTCATTGATAATAGAGATACCTGATACCTGACTATAGCAGTCCCCAGGAATATAATGAGGCCGCATCCAAGGACCTTTGGCAATTTTGGGTCAACATAGGCAGGAGAAAATTTAGTGAATATCAACCCTCCAGGTATAGTACTAGGGAAACCAGCCACTGAGGAGTTGAGGTAAGGACACTGGAAACATTTTTGGACAACAAATATTTATGAAGATGGCAGTATGAAGAAAATGATTCCTGAAAAGATACACTGACTTTCAGTTCCAAGACAAAAGGGTGTAGAGTGACTTTACTTGCACCTTCCCTCTAAATGTCATGGAAATAACTCAACACAGAATCACAAAAGGACTCTGAACGTGTAAGGAAGAAGCTGACAGGCCAAGGAACTCAAGACATGAGGAAAGACACCACTGAGTCCCTTGACTTTCTTTTTCTCTCTCATATATTCCTGTCTGGGCACAAGAGAGTCCTATAACCAGGAAGCTCCAGCAGGTGTGGAAGAGAAACAACATGGACAAAAAAGCCTACTTTTTCTTGTCAAAGGCATTGAAAAAAGGCAAACCAGCAAAGACCTAGCAGGGAGATCCATACTGCCCAACAACTAAAGCTGTGGTTCTGTGTATCACAGTAGTAGTGTCAACAGGGCTGACATACCCAGCCAGGGAACTACTCCATGCATGGAGTAGTAGTGAATTAGTCCACAACAACATTAGCGATCAAGGCCCAGTGTTTCATTAATTCCAACCCAATGGCATTAGGTGCATAGCTGGTACTTGCAGAGATCAAGTGGGAGACTAGCAGAGCCAGAACCAAGCCAATCACATACAGCTTATATATACTGGCCAGAAAAGCAATGGCCCAGGCTCAGGATACCAAATTTCCATTTGAACTAAAGGTCACAAAAGTTGGCCAGTATATATAAGCTAGAGCTAAATATGGTGACTACCTGTTGCAATGTAATATTTATATAGAATCAAGAATTTCCTAATATAAGTCAAAATGTCCAGGATTGGATAAAAAATGAGTCATCATTCCAAGGATAAAAAATGAGTCATCATTCCAAGACCCATGGAAAACAACTTGAATGACATTACACCAAGTAAAATAAACCAGACACAAATAAAAATACTGTACGATGTCACTTACTTGTGGATCCATAATAGTTAAACGCATAGAGGCAGAGAATAGAATGGTAGTTACCAGGGACTTGGGGGTGGTGAGAGATAGAGCAAGATGTTGTTCAAAGGGTATAACACTTTAAGTTATAAGATGAGCAGGTTCTGGGGATCTAATGTACAGCACGAATGATGATGGATGTGTTGATTAATTTGATTGTGATAATAATTATATGAAGCATACATATATCAAATAATCCTCTTGTACACCTTAAAGATATACAGTCTTTACTTGCAAATTAAATACTTTAAAATAAAAGAATAGATAAACTACTCCATAGTGCTTTGGTACAAGGCAACATAGGACAGAAGATAAATAAGAGGCTGCCACTTTAGGGATTATGCTCTTCCTTAGACATGGTGAAATCTATAGGCTAACATGGATAATATATTCATAGGTAGGTGTTTTACATGACACTATTTTAAGATTAATTTTAAAAATAATAACATTTAGATACATTTGATAATGACCGCACAGTTTCTGTAATACATGGTTATTCAGTCTAGAGAGAGTGAGCTACTGTAACCCACAGCTTTACTTCCTATCAACAAGCATAGAAGGCACTCCTCTGTGGTTGGTTGAGGGACTCAAAAGCAAGAGGAACCCATCTCAAACCCACTGGGATCCATAGCATATGCTCAGGCAAGTCCAGAAATATACCTGTATATAAAATGAGTGAATGTTTTCAACATACCTTTAATGAGGAGAAAATGGAGAGAGAAACCTAGCCACACATTCCAATCTTTACAGAAGACAAATATTGATAGCATTATGAGATTTAGTAAATAAATTTACAGGATTTCCAGGGAAATTTGAATTTCAAATACACAACAAATATTAGGACATGTTTGAGCTAAAAAAAGGTATGTATCTGAAATTCAAAATTAATTGAGTGTTATATGTTTTATCTGGCAACCCTCATATGGGGGTCATTCACATCTGTGCTTTTTAATCAGAAAGATATCCAGAAAAACATATGTGGGCTTGAGTCCCAGCTCTGCCAGCCACTGTTACTTTCACTATAACTTTTCTGTTCCCTAGTCTCATAACTACAGGATTAGCCCAAACTGACCCTACTCTGTTGATAACAGAATGTTGAGTTACCTTGTAGGTAAAACAAAGCCAAAACAGCAAGTCATGTATTCTGGGTATGCACAACAGAAAAAGCTTTGGCCTCTAACAACTCCCAGAATGAACATTTTCCGCCCCCAGAACAAAGACTGGGATATGACTAGAACCTGAATGCCAAAACCCTTTCAGAAGTGAAGGGTCCATTAGTGAGGAAAATTCAGTACTGAAATCTACCCCATCATACCTTACCACAAATGGTCAAATTTGAAACCCTCCAATTGGAGCCTGCCAAACCAACATTTCTAGTACATTCCCTTGTCCTCCAACCCCTTAAAGTTTGCCCCAGACCCCAAATTGGGGAGACAGATATAAGCTGTGCTTCCTATCTCCTTGCTGGCTGACTTTTCAATGAAGCCTCTTTTTTTCTTCAAAACCTGGTGCCATAGTATTGCCTTCTGTGTATGTCAGGTAGTGACCCCACTGCTCAGAGATAGCCTCTTCTTCTTGGTTTCATTTACAGGGAGTATTTTTTAACTCCACAGAGAAACCTCTCAGTTTAGCATTCCCTCTAACAGTTCTCTCCAGAAAACTCACAACCAGTCTGTAGTTCAACAGACCAACTTTCTTTTAATTATTCCCTCTCACTTCTTCCTTTCCCTATAACCTGAAAGCCTGGAGATTTCATAATGCACCTGTAACTATAAATGACTCAGGCATGAGCCTTGAAGTTTAGAAACCAATGGTATTTCATCTTCCTGGAGGGCTGTCCTTATAATGAGAAACTTCTAGGTATGTGAACTGAGAGTGTGGTTCTTTCAGCATCTGTCAATATCCCTCTGCTGTGCTCAAAAATAGCATTGACCATTGTCACAAGATTATTCATTGCATTGCTTTTATAACAAAACAATGAAAAAAACTCAAACTAAGTGCCATTAGAGGGGATAGAATATGTAATCTAAGGTCTAGGCCAAAATGGATTATGCTGTCAACCAAAAAATGAGATGGAGCTAAATATGTTAACATAAAAAATCAGATGCAAAAATCAGATTAGTCAACAACGAAATAAAATGATATCATTAATTTAAAAATCCCATATCGATGGAAAACAATACTTTGTATTCTTCTCTTACAACATGAAGAAATATGCATATCCATAGAAAAAGCTTTTTTTTTTTTTTTTTTTTTTTTGACAGAGTCTCACTCTGTCTCGTCCAGGCTGGAGTGTAGTCGGTGCAATCTTGGCTCACTGAAGCCTCTGCCTCTGGGTTCAAGTGTTTCTCCTGTCTCAGCCTCCTGAATAGCTGGGACTACAGGCATGTGCCACCACACCTGGTTAATTTTTTTTTGTATTATTAGTAGAGACGGGGTTTCACCATGTTGGCCAGACTGGTCGCAGACTCCTGACCTCAGGTGATCCACCCGCCTCGGCCTCCCAAAGTGCTGGGATTACAGGCGTGAACCACCGCGTCTGGCCTGAAAAAGGTCTTGAATGGTATGTACCAAACTGATAAAATGAATTTGATCTGAAAGAACTGGAGGAAGAGGAGAATAGGCAGGTGATGGAAGTCAACTCTATTATTACAATCATATTGTAAGATATAACTAGAAGAAAACATTTCTATTTATTTATGCACTTAAATAATGCCTTCTGAAAAAACATGAAAAAATATCAATATATTATTCTGAGAATATATTTGAACAATCAATGGGCCAGTATGAATACAATATTTTAAAAATTGAAAGGCAATATCCTTGAAAAGTACAGAAAGAAATTTTATATTGATCAAAGAAACTATTCACCAACATTGTATATAGCTAAGAACACAGTTTAAATTAAAACATTTTTTACAAAGTAATAGAATTACATGGAGATAGCTGCATAATCGATAGTAAATAATATTTATTGAAATGTAAAATATAGAAATAGAGAATTTTAAAATAACAGATAGGCAGAGTGAAAAAGAAAAACAAGTAAATGGATGATAGATAAAAAGAAATGGTCAGTCACAATGGCTCATGCCCGTAATTCCAACACTTTGAGAGGCCCAGGCTGGTGGATCACTTGAGCCCAGGATTTTGAGACAAGCCTGGGCAACATAGTGAAACTCTGTCTCTGAAAAAAGTAAATTAAATTAAATTAAAAAATTAGCCAGGCATGGTGGCATGCTCCTGCAGTCCCAACTACTCAGGAGGCGGAGGTGGGAGGATCGCTTGAGCCTAGGAGGTGGAGGTTGCAGTGAGCCGAGATCATGCCACTGAACTCCAGCCTGGGTGACTGGGTGACAGATCAAGACCCTGTCTCAATAAATAAATAAATAAATATTTTTACTGGTGATGAAGGCCAAGAAGCCAACACTATATGTTCTCACTTGAAAGTGGGAGCTAAGTTATGAGGATACAAAGGTGTAAGAATGATATAATGGACTCTAGGGAGTGGGGGAAAGGATGGGAGGGGGATGAGGGATAAAAGACTACACACTGGGTACAGTGTACACTGCTTGTGTGATGAGTGCCCCAAAATCTCAGAAATCACCACTAAAGAACTTATCCACGTAACCAAACACCACCTGTTCCCCCCAAAATATTGAAGTAATAAATAAATAAATAAGCCAAAAAAAAAGAAAATGCAAAGAACAATATAAATTTATAGGACATAATGCAAAGGAGAATTGAAAGGGATTGTAGAGGAGATAATATTTGAAAACAAAATGGCTCCAAATTTCTACAAAAATAAATTATGAGAAAAACCAAGCTGCAAATTCAAGAGATGACCCTGAAATGCACATGCTCAGAAGAAAACTGAAAACACCACAGGGGAAAAAAAATAAACATATAATATTAGGCAAGATCCTTTCAGAAACACATGTATATCAATCAGGGTGCTGTCAGGGAAACAGAAACAACACAGGTTAATAAGATTGAGGATTTAATAGAGGGAATTGTTTAAACAAACTTGGGATGTCTAACTGGACATAAAGGAAGGCTGAAGTGTACAAAGATAGAAAGGGCAAGATGGAACTTCAGCTCCTAGAGTGGAGCAAACCAAGGAAAGATCTAGGTGTTCTGAGAACCCATAATAAGGGAGGATGGACCCTCAGAGCTAGGACTCAGACCTCTGAGGAAAGCAAACTGCCCAACTAGTGGTGATTTCTAAAGGGGCTCAAGCAGGAAAATCATGAACTAGGGAATTCTATTTCTGAGGAGGGACAGCTGCCTGCCTTGTGCTAAGCCTCAGAATCTCAGAGAAGGACCTTGACCTGCACACCATTTTGAACCCAGACTTCTGAGCAAAGAGAAATCCCAGCAGGCACCTGCTGTGGGGCTTTATGAGCAGGCAAAATTGAACGCCTTGATATTTGAGGATAAACAGTAAAATGGACATTCCTGAAGGTCCTCTATTGGGATGATGCTAAGCAGCATGGAAAGCAGAGGGGGGTGTACTCTTCCTCCTGCCCCTACTCTCCCTTTCTCTCCTTTCTTCCCTCCCTTCCCCTTCTTCTTCTCTCCTGCCCCCCAACTTCTTCCTCTCTCTCTTATTCCCTCTCATTCTCTGTTATATACGTATACACAGTTATTAATCCTGATTGACTTTATACACCAGTAACAGTAATTTGATTTACTAAAGTATGATAATGAATAAAAATCAACTAATGTTAATCTATTCCAAAATTCTCAGGGTTGTTGAGTTTAAACAAGCATCAAAATAACTCTATTTAGCTTTAACTCAAATCCACCCAAACTAGCCATAATGGTTGCATACAGGCAAATATTAAAGCTGGCAAATCCATGTTCTATTTTTTCACAATCCATTATCAATTATCTTCATTCAATAACTACCAGGAACAGACACTTAGATAAACAAGTTGAGTTTATTACTTCTTGCAGGGAAAAAGAACACTAATGGGAAATACAGTAGTCTCAGTAAAAGAGTATTAGACAGGACATTTAGGATTTGGGCTTTGCTTTAATATTTTGGAGGAGGGTATGAGGAAGCAGGGATTTCACTTTAGTTTAGATGTTAGAAAGTGGGCACAATTCCGATTGGAAATTTTGTGGATAGCAAAGTTACCATGGTTTTTTCTGTAGTTAGACAAAAATATAAAGTGGTCTCATTTTTTCTTATTTTAATCATGATCTCAGAGTGACCTTCTCTGAGAACTGTATTCTGTGAGATCGTTTTTATTTGATAGAAGAACATGGACTACCTGGTATTGCCAGGTCAGCTTTATAATGTCAGGGGCTGCTTTCTCTCTCTTTCTGTTTCTTGCTAGTCCACATCATCAAGAAATAAAGTGAGTAGCTTAACATTTAGTTTTTAAGGTGGCAAATGTTTTTAATAAACAACAATTAACAAACATTGTTAACAAAAAATCAGAGAAAGAAGGTCTTAATTAAAAATGAAAAGATCCTTAGCCATAGAAGTCATCTTTCCTGAAGCAGAGGCCTGGGACTTTAGGATAGATAAGATTGAAAATAAATGAAGAACACTGTAAAATCCAAACGATGATGACAAAAGTTAAAAAGCAGAGCTTGACATGACTTGCTTGGAAGTGAATAAAAGATGGCTTGAGGAAGAATAACCTTGATAACAACAACACCTTCAAGTTTCACAAAATTTGCAAATGCCACTTATAGTTCATTTTTTATTCCATAAATTGCAATGAACTATAAATACTGAGAAGATCTTTAGACAATTCATTATTTTATAAAATACAAAACCAATATGTTAGCTAGAAATGATCACTTCTCTGACCTCTTTACTCTCTGAAAATTTCACTAGCCAACAATTGCAGTTATTTCTCCTGCCTGAGCCATTCTACACAAAGTGAAAAAACAATTTATCAGGTCTTGGGAACTCCTATGTACTTAATAAGAAAAAGACCAAAAAAAAAAATACTCTTTGAATTCTAGGTTCACTCCCAAATTAAACAGCTTTCACTCTTGAACAAGTCTCACAATATGTGCAGAATATGTATCACAAAAATGGGAGAAACCACAAACCCCAAACAAGAAATAACATTTACACCATGGTATTTAAGATTAGGGGTTCTGGACCAAAATTGCCTGTGGAATACTTAGAATTTTGCCTGGAATATGGTAAGTGTTATAATTTCCAGCTATTAATCCTCTTTAATGTAACAAAAATACAGAATATGTAGGACAACATCAACTAATTGACAACAATGAAAAAATTTAATTGAGAAATGTGAGGCACAAAATGAAACTTTGAAAGACATTTTTAAAAATAAAGATGAGCTTGCAGAAAACACAGTGTTTTATCATATCTTTATTCCACTCTAACATGCTGAAATTTTACAAGGCTTACCAGACTTATTAGACCAGATATAACAATTTTAGTTTGGGGGAAGTCTTAGAAACTTATTTTTTTCCAATTCTTTCTTTTTTATTTTATTTTAGATTTTGGGTACATGTATAAGTTTGTTATATAGGTGAACTCGTGTCACAGGGGTTTGTTGTACAGGTTATTGCATCATCCAGGTATTAGGCCTGTACCCAATAGCTATTTTTTCTGCTCCTCTCCCTCCTCCCACCCCCCAGCATTGTCAAGTAGACCACAGTGTCTGTAGTTCCCTTCTTTTCGTTCATGACTTCTCATGATTTAGCTCTCTCTTATAAGTGAGAACACGTGGTATGTGGTTTTCTTTTCTTGCATTAGTTTGCTAAGGATAATAGCCTCCAGCCCTATCCATGTTACTGCAAAAGACATGAGCTCATTCTGTTTAATGGCTGCATAGTATTCCACAATGTATATGTATGACATTTTATTTATCCAATCTGTCACTGATGGGCATTGAGGCTGATTCCATGTTTTTGCTATTGTGAATAGTGCTGCAGTGAACATTTACATGTATGTGTCTTTATGGTAGAATGATTTATATTCCTCTGGGTATTTACCCAGTAATGGGATTTCTTCGTCAAATGGTAGTTCTATTTTTAGCTCTTTAAAGAATTACCATACTGCTTTGCATAATGGTTGAACAAATTTACACTCCCACCAACAATGTATATGTGTTCCCTTTCCTCCACAACCACATCAGCATCCATTAGTTTTTGGCTTTTTTATTTTTTACTTTTCCATAGGTTATTGGGTTATAAGTTGTTGGTTATTTTATTTTTCCATAGGCTTGGTTACATGAGTAAGTTCCTTAGTGGTTATTTGTGAGATTTTGGTACACTCATCACATGAGCAGTACACACTGCACCCTATTTGTAGTCTTTTATCCCTCACCCCCCTGCACCCTTCCCCCAAGTCCCCAGAGTCCTCTATATCATTCTTATGACTTTGCAATCTCATAGCTTAGCTCCCACATATCCGGGAGAGCATATGATGTTTGGTTTTCCATTCCTGAGTTGCTTCACTTAGAATAATAGTCTCCAACCTCATCCAGGTCACCACAAATGCCATTAGTTCACTCCTTTTTAATGGCTGAGTAGTATTCCATTGTATATATGCACCACAGTTGCTTTATCCACTCACTGATTGATGGGCATTTGGGTTGGTGCCACAATTTTGCAATTGTGAATTTTGCTGCTATAAACATGTGTGTGCAAGTATCCTTTTGTACAATGATTTCTTTTCCTTTGAGTAGATAACCAGTAGTGGGATTGCTGGATCAAGTGGTAGTTCAACTTTTAGTTCTTTAAGGAATCTCCACACTGCTTTCTATAGTAGCTGTACTAGTTTAAATTCCCACCAGCAGTGTAGAAGTGTTCCCTGATCACTGCATCCATGCCAACATCTACTGTTTTTCGATTTTTTGATTATGGCCATTCTTGCAGAAGTAAGGTGGTATCACATTGTGGTTTTGGTTTGCATTTCCCTGATCATTAGTGATGTTCAGCAATTTTTCCTATATTTCTTGACCATTTGTATATCTTCTTTACAGGATTGTCTATTCCTGTCCTTAGTCCACTTTTGGATGAGATTTTTTTTCTTGCTGATTTGTTTGAGTTCATTGTAGATTCAGAATATTAGTCCTTTGTCATATATACAGATTATGAAGATTCTGTCCCACTCTGTGGGTTGTCTGTTTACTCTGCTGTCTGTTCCTTTTGCCATGCAAAAGCTCTTTAGCTTAATTAAGTCTCAGCTATTTATCTTTGTTTTTATTGCATTTGCTTTTGAGTTATTGGTCATGAAATCCTTGCTTAAGCCAATGTCTAGAAGGGTTTTTCCAACGTTATCTTCTAGAATTTTTATAGTTTCAGGTCTTAGATTTAAGTCCTTAATCCATATTGAGTTGATTTTTCTGTAAGGTGAAAGATGAGGATCTAGTTTCATTCTCCTACATGTGGCTAGCCAATTATCCCAGCACCATTTGTTGAAAAGGGTATCCTTTCCCTTCTTTATGTTTTTGTTTGCTTTGTCAGAGATCAGTTGTTTTGTCAAAGTAAGTATTTGGGTTTATTTCTGGGTCCTCTAGTCTGTTCCATTGGTCTCAGTGCCTATTTTTATACCAGTACCAGACCTTTTTGGTTACTGTGGGCTTATAGTATAGTTTGAAATCAGGTAGTGTGATGCCTCTAGATTTGTTCTTTTTGCTTAGTTTTGCTTTAGCTATACGGGCTTTTTTTGGTTCCATATGAACTTTAGAATTGTTTTTTCTAATTCTGTGAAGAATGATGATGGTATTTTGATGGCGATTGAGTTGAATTTGTAGATTGTCTTTGGCTTATGGTCATTTTCACAATATTGATTCCACCCATTCATGAGCATGGCATGTGTTTCCGTTTGTTTGTGTCACCTATCATTTCTTTCAGCAGTGTTTTGTGGTTTTCCTTGTAGAGGTCTTTCACCTCCTTAGTTAGGTATATTCCTAAGTATTTTAATTTTTTTTGAAATTGTTGTAAAAGGGGTTGAGTTCTTGATTTCATTCTCTGCTTGGTCGCTGTTAGTGCATAGAAGAGCTACTGATTTGTGTACATTATTCTTGTATCCAGAAACTTTGTGGAATTGTTTTATCAGTTCTAGGAGCTTTCTGGAGGAGTCTTAGGGTTTTTGAGGTAACCTATCATATCGTCAGCAAACAGTGATAGTTTGACTTCCTCTTTACCAATTTGGATGCCTTTTATTTCTTTCTCTTCTCTGATTGCTCTGGCTAGGACTTCCAGTACTTTGTTGAAGAGGAGTGGTGAGAGTGGGCATCCTTGTCTTGCTCCAGTTCTCAGAGGTAATGCTTTTAATTTTTCCCCCATTCAGCATTATGTTGGCTGTGGGTTTGCCATAGATAGCTTTTATTACATTGAAGTGTATTGGGGGGAACCCACCCCCAATATTTTAACATAAGTTCTTTCTATTTTCCCTAGTGTCAGCTGGTCTGAGAAATAAAGAGAAAGAGCACAAAGAGAGGAATTTTATAGCTGGGCTGCCGAGGGTAACATTACATATCGGTAGGTCCATGATGTCCACCTGATTTGCAAAACCAGCAAGTTTTTATTAGGGACTTCAAAAGGGGAGGGGGTGTACAAACAGGGAGTAGGTCACATGCTTCAAGGGGCAAAAGGCAGAGCAAAGATCACATGTTTCTGAGGAAACAGGACCAGGGCAAAATCAGAAACTCCTGATAAGGGTCTATGTTCAGCAGTGCATGTATTGTCTTGATAAACATCTTAACAGGAAATAGTGTTTGAGAGCAGAGAACTGGTCTGACCTCCAGTTTACCAGGGCTTGGGTTTCCCAATCCCAGTAAGCCTGAGGGTACTGCAGGAGACCAGAGCATATCTCAGTACTTATCTCAACTGCATAGGACAGGCACTCCCAGAGTGGTTGTTTATAGAACTCCCCACAGAATGCAATTCTTTTCCTAGAGTCTTAATATTATATTCCTTGCTAGGAAAAGAATTTAGTAATATCTCTCCTACTTGCACATCTGTTTATAGGCTCTCTGCAAGAAGAAAAATATGGCTCTTTTTGCCCAATGCTGCAGTCAGTCAGACCTTATGATTGTCTTTCCTTTTTCCCTAAAATCGCTGTTATTCTGTTCATTTTCAAGGTGTACTGATTTCATATTGTTCAAACACACATGTTTTACAATCAATTTGTACAGTTAACACAATCATCACAGGGTCCTGAGGTGACATACATCCTCAGCTTACAACAATAACAGGATTAAGGGATTAAAGTAAGACAGGTGTAAGAAATTATAAGAATATTATTAGAGAAGTGATAAATGTCCATAAAATCTTCACAATTTATGTTCCTCTGCCATGGTTCCAGCTGGTCCCTCCATTCGGGGTCCCTGACTTCCCACAACAGAAGCGTGTCCTTTGTATGCCGATTTTGCTGAGAATTTTAGTCATAAAGGGATGCTGGATTTTGTCAAATGCTTTTTCTGCATCTATTGAGATGATCATGTGATTTTTCTTTTTAATTCTGTTTATGTGGTGTATCACATTTATTGACTTGCATATGTTAATCCATCCCTGCATCCCTGGTATGAAACCCACTTGATCATGGTGGATTACCCTTTTCATATGTTGTTGAATTTGGTTAGCTAGTATTTTGTTAAGAATTTTAGCATTTATATTCATCAGGGTTATGGGTCTATAGTTTTCTTTTTTGGTTATGTCCCTTTCTGGTTTTGGTATGAGGGTGATACTGACTTCATGGAATGAATTAGGGAGTGTTCCCTCTTTCTCTATCTTGTGGAATAGTGTCAGTAGGATTGGTACCAATTATTCTTTGAATGTCTGGCAGAATTGTGCTGTAAATCTGTCTGGTCCTGGATTTTTTTGTCATTGTTGGTCATTTTTAATTACCATTTCAGTCTCGCTGCTTGTTATTGGTCTGTTCAGGGTATCTAATTCTTCCTGATTTAAGCTAGGAGGGTGGTATTTTTCCAGAAATTTATCCATTTCTTCTATGTTTTCTAGTTTATGTGTGTAAAGGTGTTCATAGTGGCCCTGAATGATCTTTTGTATTTCTGCGGTGTCAGTTGCAATATCTCCCGCTTTGTTTCTTACTGAGATTATTTGGATTTTAATTATAAAGATTTTATTTATCTTTTTGAACAACCAGATTTTTGTTTCATTTATCTTTTGTGTTTTTTTTTTTGTTGTTGTTTGTTTGTTTGTTTCAATTGTATTTAGCTCTGCTCTGCTCTTGGTTATTTCCTTTCTTCTAATGGGTTTGGGTTTGGTTTGTTCTTGTTTCTCTGGTTCCTTGAGGTGTGACCTTAGAATGTCAGTTTGTACTCTTTCAGTCTTTCTGACATGGGCATTTAGGACTATGGACTTTCCTCTTAACACCACGTGTTGCTGTATCCCAGTGGTGTTGATAGGTTATGTCATTTTCCAACTCCTATTTCCTTACATTAAAGGAAAATCCCCCCCAAAAATTGTTATTAATTTAAGAGTTGTGTTCAGCATTAAAAGGACAAGGGAGGCAGAGCCTCCAAAATGTACATTTAAAGAAGATAATCTTAAATATTTTGATGCTTAAATTTATTTTTCAACTTGACTGGGCCATGAGGTGTCATATATTTGGTTAAACGTTATTTCTAGGTGTGTTTGTGGATAAGATCAACATTTGAATTGATAGACTGAATAAAGCAGATTGCCCTTCCCGATGTGGGTGGGCTTCTTCTAATCAATTGAAGAACTAAATGGAATAATAGTCTGAGTATGAAATAATTATGTCTCTTTCTGCCTTACTACCTCAGGCTGGGACACTGGTCTCCTGTCTTTGGACTTGAAATAGAACTTACACTATCAGGTCTTCTGATTCTCACGCATTAGGATTAGAACTAGCACTATATAGTTGACATTCCTAGGTCTTTAGCTTGCATGCTGCCGATAAGCCTATTCCTTATAGTCAGCTTATATACATAACATATATAATTATATATATATATACACACACATGTATATACAATTGACTATATATGAAGATCAATTATATAACCAGTCATCCATGGAGGATTTGTTCCAGGAACACCCTCAGATACCAAAATTCACAGTTGCTCAACTCCCTTATGTAAAATGGCATAATGTTTTTATATAACATATGCATATCTTCTTGCATACTTCAAATCATCTCTAGATTATTTATAATAGCTAATACAATACTACAGTGCAAATTCTATGTAAATAGCGGTTATACTGTGGTATTTATTTATATTACTTTTATTTTTGTATTGCTTTTATTCTAATATGTTTGATCTGCAATTGGTTAAATCTGCAGACTTAGAATCTGCAGATACAGATAATTATATTATTACAGAAGAATTATCTTGGGCCACACATAAAATGTACTAACACAAATGATAGCAGGTAACAAAAACTCGCAAAAAAAATCTCATAATGTTTTAAGAAAGTTTATGAATTTGTGTTGGGTCACATTCAAAGCCATACTGGGCCACAAGTGATCCATGGGCCATGGGTTGGACAAGGTTTATTTAGGGCTCAATGACCCAGTTTCATCAAGGTCTTCTGACACGTCCCCATGAATAATGTATTATTGTGTACCAAAGCGTCCTGAAGCTTAAAAGAAAGTTACCTTTATCCTGACTCCATTTCTTTTTCTTCATTGTGACCCCTACTTCCATTAAGGAATTTTCAGAAAGACTTAATCACACTGTTCTTTGTGTCTCTCTCCTAAATGTAATCACACTGTCCTATTCAATAGAGGGCTAATTGTTTAAAAATAGAGTTCTGAAGCAAAAGCCTCAGGTGAATCTTTTTTTTTATTTATTTCAATAGGTTTTTGGGAAACAGGTGGTGTTTCATTACATGACCCATAACCTGAGAAGTGTACCCTATACCTAATGTGTAGTCTTTTATCCCTCACCACCTCTCACCCATTCCCCTCACTTCCCAAAATCTAATGTATCATTCTTATGCCTTTGGGTCCTCATAGCTTAGCTCTCACATATGAATGAGAATATATGATGTTTGATTTTCTGTTCCTGAGTTATTTCACTTAGAATAATAGTCTCCAATTCCATCCAGGTTGCTGCAAATGCCGTTATTTCGTTCCTTTTTATGGCTGAGTAGTGTTCCATGGGAACATTTTCTTTATACACTGGTTGATTGATGGGTGTTTGGGTTGGTTCCATATTTTTGCAATTGCAAATTGTGCTGCTATAAATATGCATCTGCTATCATGTTTTTCATGTAATGACTTCTTTTCCTCTGGGTAAATGCCTAGTAGTGAGATTGCTGGATAAATGGTAGATCTACTTTTAGATCTTTAAGGAATCTCCATATTCTTTTCCATGGTGCTTGTAATAGTTTATATTCTCACCAACTGTGTTAAAGTGTTCTCTTTTCACCACATCCATGCCAACATCTTTTTTTTTTTTTTTTCTTCGGAGTCTCTGTCGCCTAGGCTGGAGTGCAGTGGAGCAATCTAGACTCACTGCAACCTTTGCCTCCTGGGTTCAAGCCATTCTCCTGCCTCAGCCTCTTGAGTAGCTGGGATTACAGGCTACTGTAATGCGTGACTTTCAACAATGAACAGATTATCCAGACTGAAAAACAATAAGGAAACATTGCACTTAAACCACACTTTAGAACAAATAGACCTAACACAGATATATACAGAACATTCCCTCCAACTGTGGCAGAATACACATTCTTCTCAAGTGCACATGCAACATTCTCCAGGAGAGATCATATGTTAACAACAAAACATGTCTTAACAAATTTAAGAAGAATGAAATCATATCAAGCATCTTTTTTGACCACAATAGTATGAAACTACAAATCAGCAACAGGAGGAAGACTGGGAAATTCAAAAATATCTGGAAATGAAACAACACACTTCTGAACAACCAGTGGAGCAAGGGCAGTTCTAAGAAAGAAGTAAGCAAAAAAATTAAAAATCTCAGATAAACAACTGACTTTATACCTCAAGGAAATAGAAAAAGAAGGATGCATTAAGCCCAAAGTTAGTGGAAGAAAGGAAATATCAAAGATCAAAGAAGAAATCTACAAAATAGGTATTAGGAAGACAATAGAAAAGATCAATAAAATTCACAGTTGTTCCCATAGCCAGGATTTACAGAAAAAAAAAAAAATGCCAGGCTCAGTAGTTTATGCCTGTAATCGCAGCATTTTGGGAGGCCGAGGCAGGCAGATCACGAGATCAGGAGTTCGAGACCAGCGTGACCAATATAGTGAAAACCCTGTCTCTACTAAAAGTACAAAAATTAACTGGGCATGGTGGCACGCACCTGTAATCCCAGCTACTCAGGAGGCTGAGGCAGGAGAATCGCTTGAACCTAGCAGGCAGAGGTTGCGGTGAGGCGAGTTCGTGCCACTGAACTCCAGCCAGGGTGACAGAGCAAGACTCCGTCTCAAAAAAGAAAAAAAACAAAAAACAAAAAACAAAAAAGAGCTCTTTTTCTTTTTAATAAAAAATTGACAAAAATTTAGCTAGACTAAGAAAAAAGACAGAAGATTCATATACATAAAATCAGAAATAAGAGATCACAACTGATACCACAAAAATACAAAGGATACTACTATAAACAATTACATGCTAACAAATTGGATAACCAAAAGGAGATGAATAAATTGCTGTGAACACACAACTTAACCAAGACTGAATCATGAAGAAACAGAAAATCTCGACAGACCTATATGAATAAGGAGATCGTATCAATAACTAAAAATCTCCCACCAAAGAAAATTCCAGGACCAATGTTATGCTCACTCTTGCCACTTTTATTCACTGTAGCACTAAAAGCCCCAGCAAGAGCAATTAGGCGAGGAACAGAAATAAAAAAGGCATTCAACTTAGAAAGGAATAAGTAAAATTGTTTCTGTCTGCAGATGACATGACCATATATATAGTTGTAGAAAACCCTAAAGACTCCACCGAAAAAATTTAGAATAAACAAATTCAGTGATGTTGTAGGATGTAAAATCAACAGTCAGAAATGAATTGTATTTCTATACATTAAGAATAAAGTATTTAAAAAGGAAATTAAGGAAACAATCCCATTTACAACAGCATCAAAAAAGAGTAAACTATTGGAGTGTAAATTATAGAGGTAGTATGTGAAAATTCCTTAAAAAATTAAAAATAGACCTACCATATAATCCAGTAATCCCACTTCTGTATATATATCCAAAGAAAATGAAATCACTATCTTATTAATAATAACATAGTGCATACTTGAAGTTTGCTTAGAGTGATCTTCATTATTATCACCACAAGAAAGATAACTACGTGAGGTGATGAATATGTTAATCAGCTTGATTGTCATAATTATTTCACAATGTATACATACATCAATATGTCATGCTCTCCACCTTAAACATATATAGTGTTTACTTGTCAATTATATCTGAATACAACCGGGAAAAAAACAACTGCCACCTGACCACTTCTAACTCTTCCCGTCTCCAAATCAAAACACAAAGTGAGCTATTGTGCTGGCTGGGGTGATTGATCCTGACCACTAAAAGGAAATTAGACTTCTTCACAATAGAGGTATGGAAGACTATGTCTGGAATACAGGAAGTCCCTCATGGCAGAAGTCCCCCATTTTTTTGGCACCAGGGACCAGTTTCATGAAAGACAATTTTCCGCAGACTGGGGGTGATGGCGATGGGGGTGGATGGTTTCAGGATGAAACTGTTCCACCTCAGATTATCAGGCATTAGATTCTCATAAGGAGCGAGCAACCTAGATCCCTTGCATGAGCAGTTCACAATGGGGTTTGCGCACTTCCATGAGAATCTAATGCCAAGGCTTATCTGACAGGAGGCGGAGCTCAGGTGCTAATGCTCACTCGTGTGCCACTCACCTTCTGTTGTGCAGTCTGGTTCCTAACAGGTCACAAACTGTTTCCAGTTTTGAACCAGTCCACAGACCGGGGATTGGGGACCCCTTCCTTAGGGTGTCTCTTAGTATTACCAAGCCTTGCGATTTAAGTGAATAGAAAACTATAACAACTGAATCCAGACAGGGCTACTAATGACCCAGACCCTTCAGAAATGCAGGTTTTGGTCACCCCACGAGATAAAGAGCCACAACCAGCTGAACTGCTTGGTAAAGGCAAAGGGAATACGGAAGGGGTAGCAGAAGAAGGGGGTTATAAATACCAGCTATGAGCATGTGATAAGTTACAGAAATAATGACTGCAATTGATATGAGTATTCCTCCTTATTTCATGAATATGTGCATGTGCATATCTATTTTCGTACCTCTCTTATTCCCTTATTGTGTAACATAAGATATGTTGACAGTACATAACAATATTTACGTATTGTTAAATTTACTTTATAGTATTTAAGTTACAGGGTATCAAGGAGAGGAATAAACATCACTCAAGGGCTTTACCTCCTTTTCTGGGGAAGGGGTTAGTGTGTTTTTGGTTGTACACAGGATAGGTACATCCTGTTAGGGAGAATTATGACCTAATTGTTGTCTTTATTTGGAGATTAAGTATGGTTTAAGGAGATGTATATGGGTGCCAAGCTGAAAAATGGTTGAACCTGTGATTGTTAATTTTATGTGTCAACTTGACTGGGCCACAGGTCCCCTAGATAGTTTGTTAAACATTATTTCTGAATGTGTCTGTGAGGGTTTTTCTGGATGAGATTAACATTTAAATTTATGGACTGAGGAAAGCAGATTGCACTCCCCAATGTGGGTGGTCCTCATCCAATCCATTAAGGACTGACTAGAAAAAAAGTCTAAGTAAATAAAAATTATTTCTCTTTGCTTGACTGTGGTCAAGCTAGGAAGCTGGTCTTCTCCTGTCTGCAGACTTGGACTCTGGGCTGGAAATTACACCATTGGTTATCCTGGTTCTCAAGCTTTGGGACTGGGAGCAGAACTATACCATTGATTTTTCTGGGTTTCCAGCTTGCCTACTGCAGATCTTGGAATTCTCAGTCTCCATAATGATGTAAGCCAATTCCTTATGGTAAATCTTTTTATGTATGTAGGATAGCAGGTGACATAGATGATGACAGTAAAAATTATTGTTCACATCATATTGTAAGATTTTACATGGAAAATTCATTTGTGTTTACATAGGCACCTAAAAATTTACTTTATAAAGTCTCTTAGGGGATATAAAATGATATATTGAACATAAGTGAATAGACACACCACAGCAGTAATAAATTATACCCGACCAAATGCAATTTAAGAACAACCACTCTCGAAAGTTCTTTGAGGGCTATCTCATATTGGTTCAAAGAATTTTTAGATATGAAAATTTATGTATCAAACGCATAGCTTTAAATTTGGAGGGCAAAGTCTGATAGAACTAAAAAAATTAAAACTGAGTCTGATAGAACTAAAAAAATTAAAACTGATCCAAAAGAAAGTTCTTTATCCCAGAAGAAAATTTTTTGAAATGAAATACCTAAAATGATTTTTAAAATAATGTACCCAAGAATTTTATTCAATAGCAGCTTAGACACAGTAAGTGGTATAAAAGCAATTTGAAAGAGAAGTAAGCTATAATATGAACAGCAACATGGAGTGACAACAAAGTTGGAAAATGTGGAAGAGTTAATGAGTGATTTACAGGACAAAAAATTAAGAAATATGTAATTAGAGTGTGAAAAGGAGAGGAGAGAGATAATTTGGAAAATGCATTATTTGTAGGATATGTGTTCAAGAACTTTCCACAAAGGATAAAAGGCATCAAGCAGTGGATTTGAGAAGTACTAGAAAACTCACACATACCACATTAAAAACAAAGAAGTATTTAGTTTATGATTATTCTTTTAAGAACTGCCAAACTGCTTTCCAAAGTGACTTTGGATGTACCATTTCACACTGCCACCAGCAATAAATGAGAGTTTCTGTTGCTCTGAATCCTCATCATCATTTGCCATTGTTAGTGTCTTTGATTTTTAACTATTCTAATAGGACTAAAGTGGTAAGTCATTTATGCTGCCATAACATGTGCTTTTTTGCAATTTTTATATCTTCTTAGGTGAAGTGTCTACTCAAATCTTTTTGATTTGAGTAGACAAACCTACTATTGGGATGTTGTCTTCTTGTAATTGAGTTATGTGTGTGTGTGTGTGTGTGTGTGTGTGTGTGTGTGTGTTTGTGTGTGTGTGGACATATGTTTTGCCAAAGTTTATCCCAGTTTGTGGCCTGCCTTTTCATTTTCTCAGTTGTGTCTATTGAAAAAATAAACTTAAAACAATTGGTTTTGATGAAATATAATTTACTTTGTTTCTTTTTATCATTCCTGATTTTTGTGTCCCATTTTAAAAATCTTTACCTAAACAAAGTTCGCTATGATATACACCTTTGTCTTCCCCTAGAAACTTTATAGTTTTTCTGTTATACTTAGGTCTATGATCCCTTTGAAGTTAATTTAAAATATTTAAAGTTTTATAAATGTATATATACACTTTTTTTAGCAGTTTTAGATTTAAAGTAAAATTGAATGGAAAGTATAGAGATTTCCCATAAAGTCCCTGCACTCATAAATTCAAGTTAATTTTTTATGTAAGGTATGTATAGGTCAAGGGTCACTTCTTTTCCACACATAAGAAGTTCAAGCACCATTTATTGAAACGACTATCTTTTCTTTCTTGAATTGCCTTGGTATCTTTGATGAACAATGACTGACATTATGTGTACAGTTATATTTCTGGATGTGCTCTTTTGTTCCATTGTTCTACATGCCTATATTTTTGCCAATAGCACATTGTCTTGATTATTGTAGCTTTATGTAATCACAGATACAGTGAGCCCTCCAAGTTTGTTCACTTTCAAAATTGTTTTGGCTATTCTACGTTCTTTGCTTTTCCATTTTCTTAGTTTGTTTACTGTTGCTATAAAGGAATACCTGAGGCTGGATAATTTATAAAGAAAAGGGTTTATTTGGTTCATGATTCTGATGTCTGGAAAAGTTAATGTTTGAGCATTTGCATCTGGTAAGGACCTCAGGCTGTTTCCACTCATAATGGAAGGCACATAGTGAGATAGGACGCAAGAGACAAGGGAAGGAGGTGCCAGGCTCTTTTTAACAACCATCTCTCTCAGAAACTAATAGGAGTGATAATTCACTTACCCCCTCTCCCAGGGAGAATATTAATCTATTAATGAGGGATCTATCCTGAAGACCAGAACACTTCCCATTAGGCCCCCCTCTGTCAACTTTGGGGATCAAATTCAACATGAGGTTTGAGGGCACAAACATTCAAATTATGGAATTCATATACCTTCTAGAATCAGCACTCCCATTTCTAGAGAAAACGCCTATTGGAATTTTGATTAACAGTAGGTATTTGATAACAACAGGTGTTTGATAACAATTTTGATCTAAGTATCAATGGATCCAGTCTGAGACTTTTTAGACATTTTTAGAATTCCAATTATAACTCCTCTCATGGAGTTACAATCTGTGAACACATTATAATTCTTTTTTATTCAGGTCTTTGACTTCTGTCTGCAAGATTTTGTACTTTTTGGTATAGAAGTCTTGCAAATAATTTGTTAGATTTATGCCTAAGTATTTCATCTTTTGATGCACTTGTTAAATTACTTATTGTTCATTTCAATGTCCAATTTTTATTGCTGGTATATAAAAATATCATTGATTTTTGTGTATTTTCCTTATATCCTGAAATCTTGCTAAACTCAATTTATTAGACAGAACAGCTGTTTAATAAGCTCTTTGGCATTGTCTGTATAAGGAGTCATGACATAGAAAATAAAGATAGTTTTATTTCTTCTGTTCAAATCTTTGTTTTTTAATCTTTTTTTGTTTTCCTTATTGCAATATCTGGGAACACTAGTATTATGTTAAATATATTTGGTGAGAGCAGACATCCTTGTGTAGCTCCCAAACTTAGGAGAAAAGCATTCAGTCTTCTATCATTTTATATCAGTAGCCATTACAATTTTGAGGAAGTCCCTTTTTATTTCAAGAGATTGGAAGATTTTATCACAAATGGATGTTGAATTTTGTGAAATGCTTCTGATGTATTGGTTGATATTCCCTTGTATATGTATGGATATAGTAAATTGCATTAATTGATTTTGAAATATTTGAGCAAGTTTGGATTCTTGGGTAGTTCTTACCTTTGATAATATATTATCATTTTATACGTCCTTTAAATAATTACACTTGATATTTTCTTAAGGATATTTGCATCTACATTAATAAGAGTTATTGGTCTGTAGTTTTCATTTATTTTAATGTTGTCTCTATGTCTTCAATGAAATTCTGTTCTCATAAAATAAGATGTAAACTAATACTTTCTTTTCTGTTTTACAGAAATATTTCTATCGAATTAGTAATATTTATACCATAAATATTTCATAGAATTCCCCAGTGAAGATATCAGGATCTGTAGTTTTTATTGTTGGAAAGATATTTACTATGAATATAATTTCTTTAGTAAGTATAGAACTATGAAGACTATAAATTCCTTTTCGAGTAATCTTTGGTAGTTTCTTTGAAGGAATTAGTGCATATCATTAATGTTGTTAAATTTATTAGCATAAACTTTTAAATAATATTCCCTTATTGTATTTTTAATGCCTGTAGTATCTGTAGTGATGTTACACCCTTAATTTTATAATTGGTAATTTGTTTTTTCCTTATTTTTTTTTTTTTTTTTACCTTTTAAAACAATAAACTTGTGAATTCATTCATTTTCTTTATTGATTCTCTGCTTTTCGGTTCTTACTTTTACTTCTGCTCTTACTTTTACTATTTCATCCCTCTTTTTCTGTAGGTACAATTTGCTCTTCTTTTTCTAGTTTCTTAATGTGGAAGCTTAGATCATTGATTTGAAATCTTTATTCTTTGTTACTCTGAAAATGTAATGCTATATATTTCCCTCTAAGTATTGCTTTAGAAGCATCTCAAAAAACAAGAATTGTTATGTTTGATTTTTTTCCTTTAATACATTTTCTAATTCTCTTACGTCTTCCCCTTTGACATATAGAGTTATTTATGAGTACCGTTTAATTTTGAAATGATGAGGATTGTGAAATATATTTCTATAATGTATTTCTAGTTTGATTCCGTTTTGGTCACAGTAGGTACTTTGTACAATTTTAATTATTTTAATTTTGTTGATGTTTGTTTAGTGGTCCAAATAGGGTCTATCTTGGTAAATGACCCATGTGCACTTGAAAAAATATTTATTATGCAAGTTGTTGGGTGGAGTGCTCTATAAGTATTAATCAGATCAGTTAGTTAATAGTTTTGTCTAGATCTGCTTCAAGCTTAAACTCTTTATTCTATTAATTAAGATAATCTTAATAAAACCTCCAACTATAACTATATATTTTCCATTTCTCATTTAATTTTTGCTTTTTGCTAAATATATTTTAAAGCTTAGTTGTTAGGCACATACCCATTTAGGATTTTTAGATCTTCTTGATCAATTTATCCTCTACTATTGTTTTGTCCGTCTTTATATTTGTTAATGTTTTTTTGTTCTGAAATCTAAGTTTTCAGATGTTAATATATTCACTCTAGCATTCTTTTGCTGAGTATTTGCATGGTATGTATTTTTCATTACTTTATTAAATGGCTTTAAGTGGGTATAACTGACTTTCAATAAACTGTATGTATTTAAATTATATAATGTAGTTTTTGACACAGGTATAAATCCATGACACTATCAGCACACTCAAAATAGTGAATATTTCAATCATTCCCAGAAGTTTCCTCATTCGTCTTTGTATTGTCTTACTATTTCTAGTCCCTGAAACTCCTGTCTTCTTCCCCAGATACCTACACATTTTGCATTTACTGTGATGTCATATTAATATAATCATATAGTAGCTACTTTATTTTGTGTGGCTTCTTTCACTCATAATAATTATTTCGAGATTCACCTATGTTGTAATATACACCAACAATTCATTTGAATTAATCAGATATATTGATGGATGATAGTTAGCTAACTGTAGCTATATCAAAGTTTGTATTTTATTCATCTGCTTCTTTTTTTTTTTTTTTTTTTTTTTTTTTTTTTTTTTTTTTTTTTTTTTTGAGACGGAGTCTCACTCTGGCCCAGGCTGGAGTGCAGTGGCCAGATCTCAGCTCACTGCAAGCTCCGCCTCCCGGGTTTACGCCATTCTCCTGCCTCAGCCTCCCTAGTAGCTGGGACTACAGGCGCCCGCTATGTCGCCCGGCTAGTTTTTTTGTATTTTTTTAGTAGAGATGAGGTTTCACCGTGTTAGCCAGGCTGGTCTCGATCTCCTGACCTCGCGATCTGCCCGTCTCGGCCTCCCAAAGTGCTCGGATTACAGGCTTGAGCCACCGTGCCCGGCCTCTCATCTACTTCTTAATAGACATTTGGGTTGTTCCCAAATTACAGTATTTGGCTAATTTATGTGAAGTTGCTATGCACGCTTGTGCACAAATTTTTCCCATCAGCAGTGTATGAGAGTTCTAGTTTTTCCATATCCTCACCAGAACTTGGTGTTGTCAATCCTTTAATTGACAAAGGCATTGTCAATCCTTTAATTTTACTCATTTTGATAAGTGCACTGTGCTAATTCATTGTGGTTTTATTTTTTTATTTTATTTTATTTCTTTTTCTTTTTGTTTTTTATTATACTTTAAGTTCTAGAGTACATGTGCACAACGTGCAGGTTTGTTACATACATATATATGTACCATGTTGGTGTGCTGCACCCATTAACTTGTCATTTACATTAGGTATATCTTCTAATGCTATCCCTCCCTCCTCCCCCCTACACCCCATGACAGGCCCCGGTGTGTGATGTTCTCCTTCCTGTGTCCAAGTGGTCTCATTGTTAAATTCCCACCTATGAGTGAGAACATGTGGTATTTGGTTTTCTGTCCTTGCGATAGTTTGCTCAGAATGATGGTTTCCAGCTTCATCCATGTCCCTACAAAGGACATGAACTCATCCTTTTTTATGGCTGCATAGTATTCTATGGTGTATATGTGCCACATTTGCTAAATCCAGTCTATCATTGATGGACATTTGGGTTGGTTCCAAGTCTTTGCTATTGTGAATAGTGCCACAATAAACATATGTGTGCATGTGTCTTTATATTAGCATGATTTATAATTCTTTGGGTATATACCCAGTAATGGGATCACTGGGTCAAATGGTATTTCTAGTTCTAGATCCTTGAGGAATCGCCACACTGTCTTCCACAATGGTTGAACTAGTTTGGTTTTAATTTGCATTTCCTTAGTAATTAATGATGTTAAGCATCTTTTGATGTGCTAACTTATTGTGTATATCTTCTTTAACAAAATGATTGTTGAAAATTTTCTCATTTTATGTTGTGTTGTTTATCTTATTATTGAATTTTTAGATATTATTTTATGCTAGGGTTTTAGTCTTCATATTGAGTTCTGAGGTTTTTAAAATATATTCTGGATATATGTCCTTTATCTGATATCTGATTGAAAAGTAATTTCTCTCTGCAGCTTGTCTTTACATTCTCTTAACCATATCTCTTGAGGAAGATAGCTTTAATTTTTATCATGTCCAGTTTGTTTATTTTTTCTGTTTTGAATCTTGCTTTTAGTGTTACACCTAAGAAAACTTTGGCCTATCTTTTCTTCTAGATGTTGTGCAGTCTTAGGTTTTACATTTAATTTGATGATGCATTTTGTCAAAATTTTTCATATGTGGTGTGAGGTATGTATCAAAGGAGGAAAGGAAAAGGGAGATTATCTGTGCTCTCTCCGAATATTAGGCATTTGCAATTCCTTGAGCCAGAACTAGATGGCGTTCTCTGGAGTTCTCATTTTCTGTGCCACAAGGCTCACTTCTCAGTTTTCGAGTACATTACATTTGAGTTGGAGGATGCCAAAACAAGAAAACATTAAACTCGCTGCCAGTTCAGGATATTTTGAATGTGGGTGTTCTTTCCCAAATTGCCTTCTGCTATTTACATTTCAGAGTCCTTACATAACTGCTCCATGCATTCTACTCAAGTTTTATGTTGTAGCCAGTGGCAGAGATGAATGAAGTGTCTTTATTTTATATTACCTGGAATCAGAACTGATATTCTAATTTCAAAACATTTCTACCACTACTTTTATCTCACAAACACACACACAACCAACAAACCAATGCCTTCTTTCCAAAGAGAATGAAATATCAGTGTTGCGCATACCCAGAAGCCAGTAACCAAGGCTGGCATTAGATGACAGAAACCCTGGCAAGTAAAGATATGTAAAATACTCTCCATTGTTCAATGAACTGTCCCAGTAATACAATGGAAGAATTCTGTTTATCACAAATGTGCCACATAAAACTCTCCCTTGCATTAAAAACAAAACCCTCATATTTTATTATACTAAGTAGTTCAACCACATATTTATCAGCTGGACTCTCAATCCAGAAGCAAAATGTTTTATTATTTTATATCAGTCCGTGCCAGTAACTCACTACAAACTTTCCAAATTTAGAGAAAGATTTTTTTAAACTTCTCATTTAATACTTCTTTGTATTCTAAAATCCCAAATAAAATTGAATGTTCCCTTTTAATAAAAAGGCAGATTTATATTAAATGATATGTAAATACACCTGAAGATAATTGGTTTTGAAGTACACTTTGGGATTAGAAGTATCTCAGACTAATTGTTTCATCTTGCTCATTAAAGAATAGAACTGACAAAAGCCTCTCAAGGGAAATTCCACAGAAAGAGGAATATGCTCTCATGTCTGGTAGAGTGATTTTTATATTTCAAACTTTGTCTGAAATATCCCCCCGAAGTTTCTAAAAAGTAATAATCCACAAAAATTATATTTCTCACGTTTCTCTTCATGCTTATTATTTATATTTATATTAAGCCCTTCTGGAAAACTCATGAAATTTAAACTACCTTTTTTCTTTCTTTCTGAGATTAATACAACAGAGATTTGTTAAATACTTCTTTGTGTTCCCTAGGTCAGAATTGACTAAAAAATAAGACTTGAGTGACAGAGAGATAGACATAAAAATGTTAGCTTTATTGCTAATAATCTATACCCAAAATGCTTGCAAATACTTGCTCCCTGAACTAAACAGATTTACTTATCCAGTCTCTGGCACTGCTAGAAAATCACTGCTTTCACCATCTTTCAGATGCACAGGACAAGTTCATTTTAAATTATGGCATAGAGAAAACCAGAATGAATCCTCCTTGCAGACAGCCAAAAACAAAAGAAGGGTCTAATCCAGTCATACTTAATTTTTTCTCCTAAAGTTCACCAAGAACTTCAATCATTCTTCCTAAGGAAGGAAAGTTGGGAGAGAGATTAGGAGTGTTACTCTGAAATCAGTTTCCTTCAACAGTGAAACAAGCAGTAAGGAACATGGAGGATCTCCAACCCACTCTCATTCCAATGTTCCACCAGGTTTTTGTTATTTTAACACATATCTTAACTATTAGTTAAGTTTTTGGTAAACCAAGTGTGTAGCTGCAACCTCCTGTCACCAGATCTAATTAGAGGTAACTTTTCTTCCTATCCAGCATATTTAAACTTTCCTACTTGTCTGTTGAGCCTTGTGTTTCTGGCACTACAGTCCTGAATTGACTGTAAACTTCATCTAGCCACTTCTTCACACTCTCAGAAGCAAGATTTCCCACATCTCTAGCAGCAGACTATCCATTTACAAGCATAGTCTTGCTGTCTCTGTAGTCTCAGTCTCTTGCTGTAAGTTTACTCCCTGTTCTACTTCCCATCCTATGTCCAGCTATGCTTCTCAATGTGGTATGTTAGAGGTTCTAAGATTATAAGATCACATTTAGATAGACCAATAATAAAATGGCAACAATATGGAGATGCCCCAAATTTGGAAAAAAAGCTCTTTTTCCTTATGAATTTCCAATAAATAAATTCCCCAAATTAATAAAATTATTCTGCTTTTGTGCGAAATTAAGTTAAAACCCCAAAAAATCTTAAAGTATTACACTGTATCTTTTTTTCTATTTACTTTTGGCCAAAAGTTTTCCTGATGCTTGGATGGTGCTGAGCTTGCTTCAGCAGCTACATTCTGAGATGTGTTCTATTGGAATTGGATAGTGCTTTTAAGGTCTCAGAAATCATAGGAATTTTACTTTTTTTCACATGCAAGAAAGAGCAGCACTCAAGAGATTTGACATCTATGCTACTCATTCATTCGGTTCTTTCAACAAATACTTGCTGGGTACCTCTTATGTGCCAGGCACTGTTCAAGGCATTATAGATGGAACAGAACAAAAGTAAAAATCTCTATAGTCCTGAAGCTGGTATTCTAGAAAGCTCTTCGTGGGTATGAGTAAAAAAAGAGAAGCAACTTCCAGAGTTTAAGACAATTATCCTATGCCAAATTATGTTCCCAGAACATAGTACATGGTTGTTGCCAAAGACTGCAGCAGCAATTGAATGATATATGATGAAAGGGGGGTACATGGGCAAAATATTGGCTTCATTATTGCCAAGTTGTTTTGATGATAAAACCTAATCAATTCAGTGTGAGATTTAATTCTAGAGTTCCAAAAAATGTTGATTCTGACAATTTTTGCTAGCATTTGTATTGCCCCTGTGGGATGATAGATCTTTGGAGTTCCCTACTCCACAATTTCAGTGATTCCAATAATTTTTTTTTTTTTTTTTTAGACGGAGTCTCGCTCTGTCACCCAGGTTGGGATGCAGTGGTGTGATCTCGGCTCACTGCAACCTCTGCCTCCTGGGTTCAAGCGATTCTCTTGCCTCCCGAGTAGCTGGGACTACAAGTGTGCGCCACTATGCCTGACTATTTTTTGTATTTTTAGTAGAGACGAGGTTTCACTGTATTGGTCAGGTTGGTCTTGAACTCCTGACCTCGTGATCTGCCTGCCTCGGCCTCCCAAAGTGCTGGGATTACAGGCGTGACCCACTGTGCCCAGCCTCCATTAAATAATTTTTAAACTTCTACATCACATATTGAAATCAACATTGTAAATGTTTATAATGTATTACAATTTTTATTTGTAATTATCTTGAATGAATGTCTGTCTCTCTATTAAAACATTAACTTACTAAGTGACAGGTAAGTGGGTAATGTCCCATCAAACAGGAAATGCAATATAATTTTTATTAAGGGAGTTTCTGCAAAGTGAAAGGAAAATTATGAAAGAGGTCTCATTTCCCCCATAAATCCAGGAGGATAGACTTCAACTATAATAGTCATCACTGTGAAAAAAAGAATATGTGTCAATGTCATCACAAATAAAATGCAGTTGACTTATTCTACGAAGTAAAAATGCAGGTAGGTCTGGGTTAAGACCTTAGCATTTGTTTTCACATTCAGTTTTTTAAATAAATTAGACTTTCTAACATTTATTCTCACAAAAATCTTATTTCAAGTTAGGAAAAACAACTCATTTCAGATTTTAACTTTTTAATTGTGTGTATTTAACTATACTAAGATAATTGTCATATTTCCCCAAATGAAGGCTTTTTCTGTGAGCTATTTTCAAAATTCTAGATTCTGGTCCATATACTCCTTCTAGCAGTTTGGAATGACTTCCTAGTCAACATTTGTATTATTGGAACCAATTCAAACTATTCTACAAATAAGCAAGATGATAAACCTTGCTTGGTTTGGGACAAATGACTATTTGGAGCTAAAAGACTCAAAATAAAGTGTTTGCTTTTTCTACAGTTTATATTAGAATACAGGAACTCTTAAGTCAGCATGGAGTCATAGGTCAAGAGCAGCCAGTTCATGAATAAAATGATGCTAGCTGCCTTCCACATAGGAGTAGATGGCTGTATTAAGAGAATCTCCCTCAGTATCAGTGAGGAAGACAGCCAAAAAAGGCTGTCTGTTTTAAGAAACAATTCAATTGTTGAATAATGGATATTCCCAAAAATGGAATTTCAGGAAAATGTGGATGAACAATCTTGCTGACGGCTGCCCAAATGATTTATTGCATGCTGAGATTTTATTCACACACATATAGACTGCATACAGATAATGCAACAACTATATATTTTAATTGCAGCTTGTTTTCTTGTAAAAACTGTTGAAATTAGGGATAATATATAAGAAAGTTTCTCTGCCATTGTTTTAAATTTTCAGAAATTTTCTTAAAAAGAAAATCTAACAGTTTATATCAATGAGGTAAAAATTTCAATTAATATTTCTGAAAAAAAATGCATTGAAATTTTAAAATTATTGTTGCTTAATATCTGACACTAGTGCTTTTCATGTAAAAAACGTGAATTCCATATTAAAATATCAAGTGTATTTCAATGAAATATTATAAAATAAAATGGTATTTTCTTTAAAAATATTTGAGGACTTGGTCCATTTCATTTAAATTATTAAATTTGTGTGGATAATGGTGTTGATAATATTTTATTATTCTTAACAACCATAGGGTTAGTAGTGATGTCTCCTGTTTTATTTCTGTTATTGATAATTTGTGACTTTTCTTTCTCTCTCCCCTTTTTTTGGTTACCCTGGCTAATGTCTTATCAAATATATTAATCTTTTCAAAGAAACACTTTTAGGTTTTACTAATTTATTCTATTTTTTCCTGTTTTTAGTTTTGTGGATTTCTGCTCTAATAATTATTTTCCTTCTTCTGCTTATTTTGATTTAATCTGCTCTACTTTCTCTAGATTCCTAAGGTAAAAAGTTTGGTTACTGATTTTAGTAGCAGGAATGGGGTGGAAATGTGTATACTTCGTCTTATCCAGAAGTGAAAAACTTATTAACTTTTAATAGCTTTCATTTATGAATGTTTAAAATGTTTATTATGTTACTATACAGTGGTACCTATTTATATTTTCTAAAATATATACATCATTTTTGTTTTTCATCTTTGCCTAAGTGTCCATAAAACAGAGCCTGATACAAGAGTTTGCATGCAAATAGTTTATTTGGCAAGTGGTTTTAGTAAGTCAGAGTGAGAAAAATTAGTGGCGAAATAAGGAAAGAAGAAAATTCAAACAAGGATGTGCTATTAAATTAGACATCACTACAGGTAGGTCATGCTTGATCTTATGGGATAGAAGTTGATACCAATTTTGTTAGGATGAATAACTACTATGGGTGCAGTGCATTCAACATGGATCCAAGTAGCTGGATGGTGTCTTTGAAGGTAGATATAGAATTGAGGGCAGAGCATCAGATGTTGCTCTTGCAAAGATATACATTGAGCAGTGGCAGTAGCTTGATCACCTTTGACAAGAGCGAACCAATGCTGTTGAGCTCATGCTTAGGCTTAATCCCTGCCACCAAGACAATTCATGGATTTATGTGCCAGAAATAAGATAACTGAGGAAAGAAGTTATTTGACATTCATGGCATGAGTCATTAGATCCACTTGGTTGTTGAGTGCCTTCTCTACAGTCAATTCTCTTGCATGGCCATTAATATTGAGTCACAGAGATACATATGATTTGTTTCCATTCCCGTAATTCCATCTATGTGCCTCTAATCCAGATTTTCTTTTTTTTTCAGTTTCCAGCCCTTCTCATTCCAAGACTCAGACACACCAGCCAAGTTGTTCTCCACAGTCCAGGAAACAACTTCAAGCCACTAGTCCCTTTGTAAAGTGAAGTAGCAGGTGTACTGTTCACAGCTTTGCCAACTAAGAGTTTCTCCTTCGACACTACTACTCCAACTGAAGCTAAAGTGTAGGAGCAGTACATTTACAGCTATCTGTAGTGCTGACATCTGTGCATTCAGCTTGACATTTTCCTCTTCCGTCAGTTGGTCATAGATAACCTCCTAACCCATGATCATAGAAGTATTCTGAGAGGGGGCATTGTTGTAACAATGGTCAATGTCATGGTGGTTTTGTGTAACCTGCTGATTTATTGATACCTTCTCATGCTGGATCTCATATATGGCATTTCCATCATGGGGTGGATTGCTGTTTACCCTGTCAGACCTTATCACTTGGTGAATCTAAATGTACAACTTATGATGGGCAGTTCATGTCATATTGTCACTTGCTATCTCTTGATTAGGTACTCTATTTCTATTATGCCTTAATAGCATATGAGGGTATGTTTTTAAATGGCAAGTAGTTTACAGGAGATATGGGTTTTCTTCAGAACCTCAGAATTCTGTGTTATAGCACCTGTATAATGGCTAGATACTTCATCCTTAACCACCATAGATACCTTAAGCATTATGAATTATGCTGAGTCATATGGCTTGAGTAGCAGGGCAATTGAGATGGTCTCGATCTCCTGACCTTGTGATCGCCTGTCTCAGCCTCCTAAAGCCACATCTTTTATTTTTGTATGAAAGAAGTTGTACAGCCAGCTGTCTGTACATCTAGCCCTGGAATACTACTATCTATAAGGCATTGTCACAGCTTCTGACATTTCTGTCAGTCAAGTTAGCCAGACTCCACTCTGACCTTGCTTTCCATTATGGTAATGATACCTACCATGCCCCTGAGGTTTTATGCTGTCACCTGGGCCCTACCATCCATTTTAGAATCTTATAATCTCCATTGCAGCATAGTTTACTTCAACCATGGTTTGCAGAGGAGAGCCAACATCAAGCTTCTAAAAAATGTCAGTGTTCCTCCTCATCAACACATTCCTTATCGGAATATCTTCTCTGCCCTCTTAGGGAAAATAGTTCAGAGATAGGTCCTCTTGTCTCACTCAATAAGTCACTTCTAATACTGCCACTTCATTTCACCTTCTCACCAATTCCTCAGTACTCTGGCAAGAAAGTTTGAGTGGGCTGTCATGGTTAAGGCTTAAAGATGACACCCTAGCAGCGTATTAGGCCAGCTCCAAGTCAGTGAACTCTGAATCACAGGTGTGTGATCATATGTCAATAAGTTCTCCCCTATGATTGCATATTCTGCTCCCTTTCCTTGCTAGTTTTACAATCTCAAAATCCGTTCTAACATATATTATCCTAGTTGATGCTAATGCATATTAGCCAGTTCCTGTATTTCCTTCTAAATATAAGGTATTTTCCACCTGTTTAGAGATTGTATTTTGCTCCTTGTGCTGTGTAACATGTTACTTTTGTCATGGGTTGGAAGCAATTAAAAATGTCAGTGCTGGATATTAACACAAGCTATTTCTTTTGAGGTAGGTGTCTTAGATGAAGTTATTGGCTTGTCTCCGGGAACAGGGAGACTGCTCTCCAATAGCATGGGTTTAAGGGGGCTGCTTCTGCTAGGCTGTGGGTTGAGGGGATTGATTCTTACACTCGGCTATTACCAGATTCATGGTTTTATTCTCTCCTTATCAGGATATCTCTATTTCTATGTATCTATGTATCTATCTATCTATCCATCTGCCTGTCTATCGATTATCTATCTATCGATAGATCTATCTAAATCTGTAAGCATTATGTATGTGGTGTTCTTGCAGCTCTGTAGACCTGGGCCAGATTAGAAGCTGGGCCTGATATTCATCAGTCTGCCTTATGACTAGAAAAGATGAGGGTTTCCTTAACTCAGTGGGTTAGGGTGGATAAGAAGTCAGGCTCTCCAATCAGACACACAAACCTACATTAGAGATCCAGCTTAGGGCAATCTTAGAGTCGCCTTAACAGCTACTCAGGCTGGAAGGGATCTGAGTCCACAGTGTGTTGGAAGCCAAATTCATCCATTTTCACATCTCAAATGCCATTCAGTGATTCATTCAAAGAGGAGAATGGATGCATGTTCGAGGCATTCCTCCCTTAACTTCAATATGCCCCAAGATAAAGGACATCTTAACAGGGATCAGGTGTCCAATCTTTACCACAAACAAAACAGACACTTGGGAACTCACAAATATGAGGAAACTTGGGCTCTGGTTTTCAAGTACAGGCAGTCTGTGCACAAAGTTAATCAATATTTCTCACTATGATGATGTAGTGCATCCTACTAGTCTTAGAAATTAGATTTTCATCTGAATCACAGAAGTAATATTTCCTTTCTATGGCACCTGAAATCTACCCTTGGAGCGGAGCTTTAGCCACATATCACTTGCTCTCCTGACTCACAATGCTATGAATGAATGAATGAGGTAATAACACAAATATTAGAACCAGGAGACAGAGATAGCTCCACTGAGAGAACTAAAGGTGGGTATTATATTGAAATCAGAGGGACACAACATTATTGATATGGTTTGGCTGTGTCCCCACCCAAATCTCATTTTTAATTCCCATGTGTTATGGGAGAGACCCAGTGGGAGATAACTGAATCATGGGGGGAAGTCTTTTCCATGTTGTTCTTGTGCTAATGCAGTCTCATGAGATCTGATCATTTTATAAAGAGGAACTCTCCCACACGAGTTCTCTCTTTGCCTGATGCCATCCATGTAAGATGTGACTTGCTCCTCTTTGCCTTCTGCCATGATTGTGAGGTCCCCCACAGCCATGTGGAATGGGAAGTCCATTAAATCTCTTTCTTTTGTAAATTGCCCAGTCTCTGGGATGTCTTTATCAGCAGTGTGAAAACAGACTAATACAGTAAATTGGCACCAGTAGAGTGGGGTGTGCTGTAGATACCTGAAAATGTGGAAGCAACTTTGAAACTGGGTAACAGGCAGATGTTGGAACAGTTTGGGGGGCTCATAAGAAGACAGGAAAATGTGGAAAAATTTGAAACTCCCTAGACTTGTTGAGTGGTTTTGACCAAAATGATGATAAAGATGTGAACAATGAAATTCAGGCTGTGGTCTCAGATGGAGATGAGAAACTTGTTTGGAAATGGAGCAAAGGTGACTCTTGTTATGTTTTAGCAAAGAGACTGGTGGCAATTTGCTCCAGGCCCAGAGATTTGTGGAACCTCGAACTTGAGAGGGATGCTTTAGGGTATTTGGTGGAAGAAATTTCTAACCAGCAAAGCATTCAAGAGGTGACTTGGGTGCTATTGAAGGCATTCAGTTTTATAAGGGAAGCAGAGCATAAAATTTCATAAAATTTGCGTCCAGACAATGTGATAGAAAAAAAAGTTCCATTTTCTGAGGAGAAATCCAAACCAGCTGCAGAAATTTGCATAAGTAACGAGGAGCAGAATGTTAATCCCCAAGACAATGGGGACAATGTCTCCAGGACATGTCAGAGGTCTTCACAGCAGCCCCTCCCATCACAGGCTCAAAGGCTTAGGAGAAAAAAGTGGTTTCAGGGGCCAGGCCCAGGACCTCCATGCTGTGTGCAGCCCAGTATCCCCATGCAGTGTGCAGTGCTGGTGCCCTGTGTGCCAACCACTCCAGCTATTGCTGAAAGGGGTCAATGTAGCACTCGGGCCATGGCTTCAGAAGGTGCAAACCTCAAGCCTTGGCAGCTTCCACGTGGTGTTGGGCCTGCCAGTGCACAGAAGTCAAGAATTGGGGTTTGGGACCCATTGCCTAGATTTCAGAGGATGTATGGAAATGCCTGGATGCCCAGGCAGAAGTTTGCTGCAGGTGTGGGGCTCTCATGGAGAACTTCTGCTAGGACAGTGCAGAAGGGAAATGTGGGGTTGGAGCCCCAACACAGAGTCCCTACTGGGACACCACCTAGTGGAGTTGTGAGAAGAGGGCCACTGTACTCCAGACCCCAGAATGGTAGATCCACCAACACCTTGCACCGTGCACCTGGAAAAGCCGCAGACACTCAATGCCAGCCCACAAAAACAGCCAGGAGGGAGGTTATACCCTGCAAAGCTGCAAGAGTGAAGCTGCCCAAGACCATGGGAACAAACCTCTTGCATCAGCATGACCTGGATATGAGGCATGGAGTCAGAGGAGATCATTTTGAGACTTAGGATTTGACTGCCCTGCTGGATTTCAGACTTGCATGGGGCTCATAGCCCCTTTGTTTTGGCCAAATTCTCCCATTTGGGATGGCTGCATTTACTCAATGCCTATACCCGCATTGTATCTAGGAAGTAACTAACTTGCTTTTGATTTTACAGGCTCATACACAGAAGGAACTTGCTTTGTTTCAGATGAGACATTGGACTGTGGACTTCTGAGTTAATGCTGAAATGAGTTAAGACTTTGGAGGACTGTTGGGAAGGCATGATTGGTTTCGCAATGTGAGGACATGAGATTTGGGATGGGCCAGGGGTGGAATGATATGGATTGGCTTTCTCCCAACACAAATCTCATCTTGAATTCCCATGTTTTATGGGAGGGACCCAATGGGAAATAATTGAATCATGGGGGGATGTCTTTCCTATGCTGTTCTCATGATAGTGAATAAGTCTCATGAGTTCTGATTGTTTTATAAAGAGGAACTCCCCTGCATGAATTCTCTCTCTCTTTGCCTGCTACCATCCATGTAAGATGTGATTTGTTCCTCCTTGCCTTCTGCCATGATTGTGAGGCCCCCACCCAGCCATGTGCAACTATAAGTCCATTAAACCTCTTTCTTTTGTAAAATGCCCAGTCTCTGGTGTATCTTTATCAGCAGTGTGAAAATGGACTAATACAATTATAGAGCAAATAAAGTGTGTTTTATCCAGGGTATAAAATCCACATACTGTGTGATGATGGTTTGCTGTAAATTACTTCTTAGGGCAATGAGGAAGGTATGTGGAATGATAGAGGCTGTATGTCTAAGAAGTCTTGGTCTTTTATAGTCAGGGTCCAGAGAGGTTTTGTGGGACATGCAGCTTATAAAATTCAGTAGGCTTTCTATTAAAGTAATACAAAAATCAACATGAAAGGGAATACTTATTTAGAATGACAACTTACAGCGAGTGTTAAAATGATGGCAACTACAAGAACCAAAAATTCCAAACAAATCATATATATACATTGTGTGTGTGTGTGTGTGTGTGTGTGTGTGTGTGTGTGTGAAATTTGGAGAAACACCACTTATGTAGCTGCACGGTTTCAAGTAGGATGATGGAAAAATCCAAGGTGAATAATATAATAGTTTTATTGTAAATCAAAACACCAAACTTTTGCAAACTTTACATAAACGCGTAGCCATGTGAATGTATAACAAGAGCCCAAGGGCGACCATTGTCTAACACGTAAAAATGCAGACAGTTTCATGTTAAGCCCTTAGAATTTCCTTTCACAGCAAGTTTTTAAAATAAACTAACTTTTCTAACATTTTTTCTCACAAAAATATATTTCAAGTTAGAATAAACAACTCATTGGCTTCAGACTTTCAATTGTGTATATTTAACCATACTCAGATAATTGTCATATTTAGCCAAATGGAGGCTTTTTCTGTGACCTATTTCCAAATTCTCAGATTCTGGTCCATCTACTCCTTCAAGCAGTTTGGAATGACTTGCCAGTTGGCATTTATATCATTGAAACTATTCTACAAATAAGCCATTTTGATAAAGCTTGTTTGGTTTGAGACAACTATGTATTTGGAGATAGAAGACTCAGAACAAAGTGCTTGCCTTTTCTACAGTTTATATCAAACGAGATGGGCACGTAAGCAGTCAGCCTGGATTTGTATGTCTAGAGTGGCCAGGCTGTAAATACAATAAGTCTAGCTGCCTTCCACATGTGGTCAGACAGCTATATTAAGAAGACCCACTCACTGTTAGTTATGAAGATAGCCAGGAGCTTGACTGATTTAAGGAACTATTCAGCCATTGAAGGACAGACACTCCCAAAAATGGAATTTCAGGGAAGTGTAGAATGAACAATTCTTTTAAAAGCAGCCAAAATTATTTTCTGTATGCCAAGATGTTATTCACACACATAAATACTATATGCAGATAATCTTCATTTTTGAATTACAAGTTGTTTTATTGCAAAAGCAAGCATAGTTATAATATATAGCAAAGCAAATCTATCTTTGGTTCTATACATCAGATAATTATTTTGCAAAAATAAATACGCATGGCAAGAAAAATAATTCAACTATGTGAGGGAAAACTCAATATTTTATAAAAATTAAGCAAGGAATATAGAAATGATGTATCTTTTAGACTTTTTTCTAATCATCTTGGTTAATATCTAACACCAGTGCAATTTTAACTTTAAAATAATTGTGCACAATATATTTAACAATACAGCATATATTCAAAAGTGTCATAAAACAAAATGGTACTTTCCCTTATAAATCATTTAGGAATTATGCTTTCTAAAAATGTACGGGAAAGCAGAACTGCTGAAATATGTTGACAAAATTAACTTTGAAGAAGCGCAAGAAAAGGAAATAAAGATGTAATTATAACCACAGATCCTAGATATCTCAAAAAAGAAGTGAACACATTATCCATTCTCCCATTTGCAGAAAATATGTATTAGAGAGAATTCTTCAGAGATTTTTTTCAACTAGTATCTATGAGAGCTCCCTGTCATGGTTTCAACTTTCAGCACATTTAGTGAGCTTCATTTGTTGGTGGTTTTCGTCTCTTTTCATATATTATTTTTGCATCAAATAATTCTCTTTCCCTGTAGCCTAGACATGGTCCTTTTAGATACTTTGCTTCAGCTGCCTCGTAATCTAACCCATCAACAGCAGAAATTGAACAAATAATTGCTTCTGGCAGAAGAACTTCTAGGATAAATTTAATTTTGTCATCTTTTATCCAAGTTGGTATTATTTGATCTATTTGATTGTAGACTTCTTGTAAATATTTCACCACTTCATCCAACTGATCTTCATCCTCAAAGTATGTTTCAATACAGGGTGTGAACCTATTTGCATTCAAAAATGATTTCAGCCATCTGGATCCTTTAGTACCATTTACAATGGCCAAAAGATGGTTCTCTGCTCCCTTCGCTTTCACAATGAAGTCCACCAGGTTCTTGTTGGCTCGGTCCCGAGCAGCCTTCATCCGGTCAGGGAGAATTTTTTGGAAGGACATTTTCTTGGTCTGGGAAGTCACAGCCATCGGTTCCCTGGCATCTTCATTATGCAGCTTTGGAAATTTGTTCCTGAAAGTGTCCTGTTTTATTTCTTTCCTAACTGGGTAACTAATATCAGCAGCAAAATATTCAAGCAAAGAACCTGTGAAAGAACCACAACCTATTCTAACTCTGTAGTCACAAATTAGTGAGATGCACCAGTCAATACTCTCACTATAATCCTCCCTGGCTTTGTCCACTAGCATTTGTTTCTCTTTACAATCAAATTTCTTTAATCTTCTAAAATTGACTCTAATGCCCTTCTTTTCAGAATTCATGTTTGCCTCAACAAAAAGCACACTTGCTTTCCTCTCTTTTCGTCTGATACTTTTTATCACTGCTGGCCAAAATGGATATTTCTGATATTTAAACCAGACTATCATTCCTGTTTCAAATGGACGTGTCTCATAATGTAAAATGAAGCGTGGAAGTTCTTCGTCTTCCTCATCATCATCTAATAGAGAAAGATTAATGCGACTTGGAAGCAATGACTTGTCAGAGGCTTGACCGTCTTCCTCAAGTTCTTCAAAATCCAGTCTCTGAAAATTTCTTTCACTATTCATAAGACGTGAATAATCCCAGACAGGGTTAGAGGCACTAAATGAAACCTGGCATTCCCTTGAACAACTCCCAGGGTATGCTGCAGCCCCCATCTCTGATTCCACGGAAGGTTGATTCTGACTGGTATCTAAGCATGGATTTGAGGGACCCTCTCCAGGATCCTCAATATTCTCTGAGAAAGCAGAGAATTCAGAGGGAACAGCCAGGGTCTCTGGGCATGTATCCTGGCTCTCTTCTTTCAAAGTTTTGGGCATAGTGAGGATATCTGATGACAAGGGTGGAGCAAACTTTTCATCTTTAACACATGCACCTTCCTCTTTGACTGCAGAATGCACAGACATAACTGCTGAGATATCAATCTTATTCTTGTTCTCTTTTTCATCATTATCTTCTGAAAGTGAATGGAAAGTCTCGCACCAGCTAGAGTTTTGTAATGACTTTGTTTCCACTTCACTTGGAATAGTATCGGCCATTGTGTGCACTTGTGATTTATCATCATACAGGGAATCATCACTCTCTGAAGATGCTAACAAGCATGCTGAGTTTTCACTTTCCTGAAGACACTCTGGTAAGTCGGCTTCATCCTTCCGGTATTTTTTATGAGGGGGTGAATCGGACTGTTTTTGTGGTACATTTTGAGACAGCATAGTGATCTCCTCTTCATCTGAAGTGCTTGCTTGAATCAAATTTGTTCTCTCATTCAGAATATCCAGTGCCATTTTTAGTGATCTTCCATAGGCAGTTTCCTCTGTAGGCGGAGCACTGTCCTCTGACTGTAGTCCTAATGAGGCAGCAATGGCTTCAATTTGAGATTTATTTAGGATTTCTGTTTCTGTGCTGTCCATTTTAATTTTTTCATCTAGTGAGAGTATTTGAACTTCTAGAGAAAATCCCTTTTTCCTCTTACTGTCTGATGAAGTTTCAGATCTGGACAAAACTTTTGCTGGCCATAACTGGTCTTTCCAGTGGCATAGGACATACTCAGACTCCATTATGTTTTATATTTGTGTGCCAAGGGTTATTACCAAAGTTGATGTGGCTGTCTTTGTAATTGCTAATGCAAGTTCTACACAAAACAATACTCTTAACAAAGCCTCTTTCGTCTTATGACTACAAAGGGTTTACAGTTTGTGTGGCCTGTTCTCCACCTCAATTTTCCAAGGAAGCTTGAAAACGTTGTTTGAATGGGACAACACCGGAAGATACTGAAATAGGGAAAAGGAAAAGAAGAAAGGTATCAGCCAATACAATTATTTTGCCAAAACAAGAGGTGAGTAATTACAAATGGAGAGTAGATAAAAGAACAATGCTCAGTGGGGCATGAGACAGAGGAGGCAGCATAATATAAGATTGCAAGGGCAGGGGCGGACAAAAACCAGAAAAGTTGTTTTATAATACCTCAAATTCAAGAACTTGCCCTCATTATTGAACATACTTACTAAGGAGGGAATGTATGTACATGGAAGGAGAGGTGAGAGAGCTTGTGATGGGATGTCAGGAACTCTATTTATGTAAGTACATACTTTGCTACTTTTGTGTCCCTAATGTCATATCTATAGCAGTGGGTCTCCAAACTTAACATGTGCCAGAATCATCTGGAGGACTTATATTTCTAGGCCCCATCATGAGAGTTTTATTCAGAAGGTTTGGCTTGTGCTCAAAAGTTTGTATTTCTAAAAGTTCTTAAGTGCTTCTAATGCTACGTGTTTAAAAATAACTCTTTGAGGAGCAGTGTTCTAGTTGAAAACACAGCTTTACGTTTTTTAAGCTGCAAGTGCTCCACTGTTCACCCAGAGCAGGCAGACAAAGACAACAGGGTCTGTATCTCCTGGACCCAGACAAAAATACAATGACTCTTCTAAAAGCATAATTTTAGAAGGCAGAGAGTCAGAATTACTGCTATGACAACTTGTTGGATAGGATCATTACAAAGGATTGGAGAGTCAGGCCATTGGCCTGAACCTCAGGAAGACACCTGAATAGCCTCTTGTGTGATTTCTTCATAAAGGTTTAAAAAGTGAGATTCTTCTCCAAACTAGAAGTTACGACTTTTAATTATAAAGTGTCATGGCTGCAGAACAGGGAGCAAAATGAATTGTACCCCAAATTATCAACCTAACATGATTCTAACAGGAGATATGACTTTTAATTTAAAATGCTAGGATGGCTGTAGAGCAGGAGGCAAAATACATTATTCTCCAAGTTCTCAACATGTTTCTACCATGAAATGTTTTGTGAAATTGGAAGAGTCTTACCCACTGTCACGTGGATCCTAGTGGGTCTGGTCCTGTGGTTAATTGTCTTGATTCTCACTCCAACTGCTTGTCCAGAAGGGCCTTTACCAGACTCAGCACTTCTGTGGTTGTACTGTCTTCCTGGGGCTTGGCTGGAATCACATGCAGATTGCCCAGGTCATGTGCATCTCTGATATTAACCTATGCTGTTCAAAAGGAAGGCAGGGAATAAAACCAACGAAATGGGAAAGGTGTCAAGAATTTTCCCTACCTAAACTCTAATAGGCATGTCATTCTAAAACATAGGAATGAGGCAAAATTTCATCTGTGATGTAGATGTCGTGTTTATTTTACTTCTGATTTTCATAATTTGAAATGCTCTCTGGGATAAATTTATGCTATTTAGTTTACGTTGAAATCATCTCTGAAGAAAAGTATGGTGGAGTGGAGCTAGACAAAAAAGAAGTAACAATTGTCTTGTATACTATGAGTCAGCATGTAGATTTTGTTTGAATACACACATCAGTTATCATGTGGAAGTTTTCTTCTTTACACATACAGTTTTGTTTTTTTCAGTGGAATTGCAATTACATGCTGTCTCATAGTTTACTAATACAAAATAGATTCATTGCTTTGTTTGTCTACTTCATAACAATGGTTGGCTGGAGAAAATTTAGAAAATCTGTCAAGTGCCCTCTTATGATGACAACCAGAGCTACTCATGAGTTGAAGGGAACTTCACTCACTATCAGATGTAGTTTCCATCCTTATTCCATAAGGACTACATCCAGTTAGCCAGGAGTCTTCTCAGGCTTCTAGAATTTTCTATGTTAAATTTTAAAGTTTTTTTGTGTGGGATTCTAACCAGATCATAATGTCTTCAACTACAGTGTTTCTGATTATGAAAACATTCAGAAGTTTATTAAAAATTGAGAAGATGCAGAAAGATATACGCAAAATAAAGTACAACCCTAGACAAATAACCGCTAGGAATATTTTCTATATGTATTTCTAGAACATTTTTACATATAAAGATAAATGTATCTCATTTGAAAATTTGAAACCAGCCTCAGATTCCACTCAAGAGCATAGCTTGAACATCTTTCATCTCAAGATTTTCCACATAATTTGATATAAATTACTTTAAATGATGTTTTCCCCCAAGCCTGTAGCATTTTATCTCAATATTTCCCTGAAGATCTAACAAATCCCAAATAAATATATATAAACAATTTTAAAGAGTAGAAAATGGTAAAGCCATCCCTATCTCTACAACTATACAAGTAATCCTGTTAAAATTTTCATAGATATGTTTTTCCTGATTTGGTTGTAGTAACATACATAGGTATACTAACATACATATTTTTTCTTAAGTGAGAACATATAGTATGTGCATTATATAATTTTTTCACCTTATACTGTTTCTCAGACATTTGCCAAATGCATAGTATTTCATTGTATAGATGTACCATGCCATATATTTTGAAAACTGTGTATAGAAATAAACCAAATCCTCTGTTTCTCACTCTTAAACTTAGATGATACAGAAAAATGGCTCTTCCTGACCACGCTGGTATCTGTGATCTGAAAGAATAAACTGCAGGGAGGACACATGCAGGACTGTAGTTGACACGGCAACTACACTACCCACTTGATCAAGTCCAGGAAAATTTCCACTATTGGCAGAAGATGGGGGGATATGGGAGCATGTCTTTGTGTGTCTATGTGTGTTTATGTACTTGAAACAAAACGGGTATGCTGTTTCAGCTTCATTTTTCTTTCATGATTATAAAAATAATCACTGAATAATCTACTCTAAAGATGCTGAAATAGGTTAAAAAATAATATTAAAATGGTGATCTGGTCACACAGAAATGCTGTTAACATGAGAGATTATTTTCTTCCAGATTTTAAAAATCACATATATACATGCATATATTATGTGAAAGTATCTTCACTCAGCTACATATTTGATCCCTTTTCCATGCTCATGAACATGTGACACATACAGTCTTTTTATGTATTAATCAACTTATAGGTGTATTTCCCCCCATGTTGTCAAATACTTCTAAGTTATTTTTCTGTGCAAATTAATAAATGCCTAAACATTCAAACAATAACGGAGTGTCTAACAATATAAACAGGGAATGCCAACTCAATAAATTAGCAGGAACAGTCATGCTGCACTGAAGCCTTAATTTAGAGGCTGTAATCTGATCACCCCTTCTCCCACTGTGGACTTGTAAAGCATTGGAAGATACAAAAATTCCAGAGGATTAACTCCTTCAAAATACCAGCAATTCTCAAAACCACACACCTTTCCCACCACTGCAAGACTGCCACTCCTATTTTTCTCATCTTTACTCTAAGATCCTGAGAAGTCACTAGAAAATAAGTAGCTTTAAGATAGCCATTACCTTGAAGCTTCTTGTCAGCTGCAGCCTGGTGAAATGCAGCTCCTCCCCCAAGACTGGCCAGGCACAGCTCCTTTCCTAGAGGCTCAGAGAAGGGTCCGCCCCCTGGCTCTATGAAGAACAGAAAGCCCCTCCCTGAATCAGGGGAGGGGGAATTGCCAAGAGAAACCGCTGAAGTGTTGAACTGCAGGAATATTCCTTTTTAAAAAACTTTTGAGTGAAATGTCAACAAGTGTGCTTAATTTCTATTCAAACCCTTAGGGTGTGTGATTTCTTGAAGAAAAGAGGCAGCAAATCACTTTATCATATAATCAAAACCCAGGTACTAATATTCCTTACATATTTTTTTCTTGCCATCTCTGGCATCTTAACCCCATAGGTGAATTTTAAATCCAGCTGGTCAAGCTCCATTAAAATAGACCGCTAAGGAAATTGATTTGGATTACACAAAAACTGTACATTCTTTGAGGGAGACTTTATCTCTTTATAATTCTTTTTTTTTATCTTTTTGTTTCCAGGACATGGTATGTCTCTACTTTTATTCAGTTCTTCTCTTAAACTCTTCAGGAAAGTTTCAGAGATTTCTTCACATATGTGATTATTTCTTGCTAGATGTTAAAATCATTGGCTTACCAGGAAAGCACTCATTTCATATCTCCTCATCAATAATTGACAATTCTGTTTCTTAAGTTTTGTTGTTTTTACTTGGGTGATTCAATGTGAGGGGAATTAATTTTTTTGGATTTATGTTTTTATTTACAGGTCTGAAATATATTTTGCACATTCTGTTCATCAAAATTCTATGTTAAATTTAAGTATAGATTTCTGATTTAACTCAGAAAGTCAATTTTAATTATCACTAGTGATAATTTGGGGAATAAAGCATTTTATTTGGCCTCTGTATCATATAATATGTAGCATTACTCATATATATATAATTACAATTTTAACATTTACCTTTATATAAGCATGAATATTAAAATAAAAATATCAATAAATCAATGAAAGCCATCTCTAGGCTGGTGTATTACTGGGGACTCTAAGGGTATATAATGCTTTGTGCTATAAACAACCCTTAAATCTCAGAGGTTCAATCCCCCAAAAGTTTATTTTGCTGATGTCAAGGTTCAATGTAAGGCATCACGGGACCAAATAGGGGCAAGTTTCTCTGTTCTAAGCAGTCATTAAGAGACCCAGTCTTCTTCCATCCTGTGGCTCTACCATCTACTTGGGTCTTAAAGACCTTCATTGCATTCTTTACATCTAGCTAACAGCCTAAACAAGAGGGAGGATGGAGAGTCATATGGAAGGTTTTAGTGGTCAGGTCTGGCAAACATCACTGCTAGTTATCAGGTCAATATATATATGGCTTTATTTAAATGATGGGATTTATTTTATTATATACTTTATAATGTAATATTTTTCATTCTGTCTTCATTTCACATGTTTGGAAAAAAACAAATGCACACAGAGTATGATAATTATGTTAATTTTTTTTTTTTTTTGCTTTATTTTGGATATTTTCTAGATTGCACATAAATCAGGAAATGCTATACTATGGCACCATTTTCAAAATGAAATGCAAAGGAAAAGATTAATTCCATGAATAATATTTTCTATTTCACCAATTTGTAGAAGGAGGTGGAGAAAAATGATAACCAATAATAGCAAATGCTAATATTACACTATCAATATTTTTATGATATAGATATCATTACAGATATACTAATATCTAATACCTATACAAGTTTTCTATATGCCAGGCAATGTTCTCAAGCACTCAACATATGATCTTATTTAATAATTAGATGGTTATTTCCTGGAAGAGAGGGCCATAACCAACTCACTCTGTATAACAACATTAATATTATTATTAATAATGACAACAATGATAGAAGCCAAAAGTGTTTTCTTACCATGGGGAATATATAAGGGGTGGGTCACCTAGGGTGTGTTTACAATACCTTATGATTTCATTTATATGACATTTTCAAAAAGACAAAAGTATAGCTGTGGTGAAAAGATCAGTGTTGCCAGGTGTTACAGGTGGGGAAGGGTGTGGCTATAAAAAGGCCAAGGAAGTTGTGAGGGTGATGAAACTTTTTTGACTGTGGTGGTGGTTATATGAAACTTTATAAATGTTAAAATCCAGAGAACTGTATACAAAAAATGGTCAAGTATAGTGTATCATACTTTAAAGTATAATTTTAATGTATAGCAATTCAAATAATAAAAATTTAAATGAAAAATTGTAGTAATAACCATTATATAAAAAGCAAGTCTTTGCAAGTATGCCTTAGAAAGGATTTGCTTCTTCCTAAAGCATACTTAATAACAAAAAATCCCCAAATAACACCCATACGCATATTTTTTCAAAAGCACCAATTGCACTTCCACTTAGGATATAAAAAGCTGTAAGAGAAAGTCATTCATAACTTAATAATGATAAATCTCTAGACAACCTACAAAATCATAACTTTCCTTGAGCCTATCAGGGAACTGAGTTAACGTGAATTCCAAAGGGTGACCAGCCCCTTTAAAGAAAGACAAAACATATGAACCTTTGTCTAAGCATGGAGACAGAAGTGACTGTCATACAAGCTGAAATTTTAATGAACTTTTAAAAGTAAAGCATGGGTTAGCTTTGTCAGTTTGGAATATCTGGAACCCCAGACACTTACACACTTACTACCAAGTTCTTTTTCACAGTCTTTAACCAGAAGCTCAGAAAAATTACTCGGGACAAAGGAGGAGACCTAAAAGAGTCCACGTCACTGGTTCTGGTATGCAGAACGTAATCAGCTGTTGCTGGGGGACAGACATACAACCCCACAAAACCCTTCTGTCATGAGAAGCAAAGCCTTAAGACAGTAGAGGAGAAGCAGCAAACCCTCTCCTGAACCCAGGCAAAAATCCCTTGCTTCTGGTGGAGGGGTAGAAGCAAAACTTACTTGCCTGGGAGGGAGAGATAGGAAATCCCCTAATTTCCAGGACAAAGGCAGAGATCCATTGCTGCTCCGGGAGAAGTAGAAGGGATAAACCCCTGCCCTGGAGGAAACCCTCTCTAACCCAGTTCTTACATGAATGAAAAGCAGTGTTCACCTATTGCTGAGAAAGAGGCAAGAAGATATATCTGACCAAAGATCAACCACATATACAAATCAGAGGTTAGCTGCCATGGGGAGAGGAAAGAATGCTGAGAAAGGCTTACCCTAAAAGTCCATGTTCATAGAGCCCCGCTAAGGCTGTGGCTAGACAGGATAACAGACAGTACTTCCTACCTCACCATGAGTCTAGCACTTGATAATGACAGCAGTGAGCTGCTGTCATGTGAACAAGAGTAAGAAGAGAGACCCTCCACTGGTGGCACAAGTATGAAGAGACTACTGAAAATTTAGAGTGGAGAATCATTGAAAAAAATCCTGTGGCACTCCAGGCTCCAACTGAAGCACAAATAATATAAGTTATGCAAGCCAGATGACAATTAAGTGAGGAAAGGAGGAAAAACTCTCCAACATATTTTATAATACCAGCATTAACCTGATACCCAAACTAGAAAATAACAAATAAAGAAAACTTCAGATCAATATCTCTCATAAACATAGACACAGAAATCCTTAACGAAATGCTATTAATCAAAGCCGATGATAAAGACAAAGAATAATACATTATGACCAAATGGAGTTTATCCTGGGAACGTATGGATGGTTCAACATTTGCAAATCAATATTATTCACCATATCAACAGACTAAAATGGAGAAAAAAATCTCAATTTTTACAGAAAAAGCATGAACAACATTCTACAAATAATGATAAAAGACATTTAGCATAGTAAGAGTTTAATGGATCTTCCTCAACCTGATTAAAGGCATCTACAAAAAAATAAATAAATAAAATAAAAAATCTATGAATAACATATAGTAAAACGCAGAATACTTTTTTCCTAAAATCAGAAACAAGGCAAGGATGTTTGCTTCCACTGCTTTTATTCAGCATTACATTGGTGATCCTAGCCAATACAATAAGGCCTGAAAAATAAATAAATTGCATATGGATTGGAAGGGAAGAAGTAAAATTGCATTTACAGACAAGATGATCTATGTAGAAAATCCCAATAGATATACCAAAAAAAGCTACAAAACTATGAAACCTAATAAATAAGTTTAACAATAATGCCAGACATAAAGTCAATATAAAATAATTTATTTTATTTCTACACAATACAATTTGGAATTTCAAGTTTTAAAAAGTACCATTTGTAATATCATCAAAAACTGGGAAATACTAAGGGAGGATAACCATGTACAAGATTTGTATGCTGAAGACTTCAACACACTGATGATATAAATTAAATAAGACCTAAATAAATAGAAAAATATACCACGTTCTTTGACAGAATAATTGAAGTACTAATTTTTAGGATGTTGTATCTCCCCAACATTCCTGCAGAATTATTGCAATCTCAATAAAAATCCCAGTAGGTTTTTCATAGAAATTGAGAAGTGAACTCCAAAATGTATGTGGAAAAAGCAAAGGAACCACAACAGCCAGACAAATTTTGAGAAAAAAAAATACAAAAGTTAGAAGATTCATACTACCTGATTTCAAGACTATGGTAATTAAGAGAGTTTGTTATTGACATAGGACTGACCTATAGATCAATATAATCCAAACAGGTCATCAAATATGACCAACAGATTTTGGACAAAGGTAATTAAATGAAGAAATGGTAGACTTTTCAACAAATGGTACTGGAACAACTGGACATCATATGCCAAAATATTCTTCTGGACCCCTCAGCTAAGAAGATATACAAAATTACTCAAAATGGGTTAGTGACATGAATATAAAATCAAAAATTATAACTTGTAAAAAAAAGTAGAAAATCTTTGAGATTTTGGTCTAGGCAAAGATTTATTAGGATTTAAAAAGCATGGACCATAAAAAATTAATAAATTGAACTTGAAAACAACTTCTTTTCAAAAAATAAAATGAAAAGGAAACCTAGAGTGGGGGACAATACTTGCAAAACACCTATGTGATGAAAGACTTATCCAGAATATATAAAGAACTCTCAAAATTCAAAAATAAGATTATTATTGAATAACCAAATAAAAATAGACAATTTAAATAGACATGTCATCAGAAAAGACATATGAATGGCAAGTGAACACATGAATATATGCTCAACACCATTAGTAATTGAGGATATGCAAGTAAAACCACAATGAGACACCACTAACACCTTTATAAGAATAGCTAATATTAAAAATAAAATAAAATCCTGACAGTATCGACTTCTAGCAATGATGTGTAGCAACTGGAACTCTCATACATTGCTGGTGGAAATGCAAAATGTCACAGCTACTTTAGAAAACAATTTGACAATTTCTAATGTAGTTAAGCACACACCTATCATAAAAACAAGAAATCCCACTCCTAAGTATTTATTCAAGAGACATGAAAACTTGTGTACACACAGAGACCTATTGTAGAATGTTTAACAACTTTAATCATAATTGCCAAAAACTACAAATCTACTGGTGAGTGGATACTCAAATTGCAGAACATCCATATGATAGAACACCTCTCGGCTACGTTAAGAAATAAACTACTGATATATGCAACAACATTGGTGAATATTTTTAAAATATGCTAAGTGAAAGAAGCCAGATGTAAAAGGCTATACACTTTATGGTTCCATTTGTATGACATTCTGGAAAATGAAAAACTATAGGGACAGAAATCAAGTCAGTGGTTGTCAGGAACTGACAGAGATAGGGATTGACTACAATAGGGCAGGAGGGAACATTTTGGAGTAAAGGAAAGGTTATACAGATTGTCTGTATTGGTAGTTACATGATGGTATATGTTTCTCAAAGCTCATCAAACCGTACATCTAAAAGAGTGAATTTAACTCTATGTAAACTATACCTCTTTAAACCCAAGTCTTAAAAAGTCATCCAATCAGAATATGACAATATAAGACATTTGTATTTTACTGTGAGAGTAATCTGGATACATATAGGGATTTTGATTTGTACTTTGAATCATTGATTGCCAAAGAAGACTGTGGGTTCCACAAGATATGTGTAAAAATACCCTCTGTAGTGTAGAAATAATATGTTAAAAATGTAAATTATTTTGATCTATTTTATTAATTTTTATTAACTTCTATTTCTGAATTGCTTTAAAGCATGGGGGGCATCTACAACACATGACTTTTGATGCAGTTATATAACTTTTTAAAAATACATGTCTTCACTAATTATCTCTTTCATTGAGAGTTAGTTAGCACAGGACATATGTCAAGAAACCAGATGACATCAGCATTATACAGTACATGAAATTTATCCCCATTGGCAGAGCCTCTAACCACACTGAAGTTCTCACATGCCACTAAACCATATGAGTGGAAAGAGAGGAAGGAAGGAAGGAAGGAAGGAAGGAAGGAAGGAAGGAAGGAAGGAAATAGGGAGGAAGAAAGAAGTAGAAAACAAAATGCTACAATCTGGAGATAATGATCTAGTTAAGAATATGTACCCAGTTAAAAGCAGAAGCTGAGTAACATATGACAGGGAAACAGAGTGGTTATAGAATAAATAAAAGTCATTATTTTAGTGCATAAGGCCCATATAACAAGTATAAACAGTCCAGTTAGAACACTCCCAAAGACAATGAGGAGGCCACGGACATTGGTAAAGCAAGGAATCTTAGACATTTCATAGATAATCAAAATATTCAATGACCCCCCCCAACACAGAAGCACAGACAAGTAACAACTGAATCTCACTGTAAAAAAAAGAGTTCAATCTTATTAATGCCAACTGGCTGAATATTAGCCCACCTGAAGAGGAAGAACATCAGGAAAACCTTAGTAATAATGAGCATCCCAAGTATAGAAAATGGTAAGCCAGATATAGTGATTCACTGTCAGGGTGAAAGAGACTCCATAATCCCTGATAAAATGTATATGAATAAAAAGAAAAATTACCAGCTAGTGACTTAAAGGGATAAAGGGATAAACCTGCCACACTGGAGATTTTATACTTCCCAGGCAATATGTAGCTATTCCCAGGCAAAACTTACACATGCCAATAAATAAAACTATTAGGAGTCAAGACACAGGATGATGGAAAGGGAAACATTTTTCAAAGGAATAAAATGGAAACAAGTTCGATGAGGGCCTCACAATCCCATCATTACAGTGCATAGACAAACAAAGCTCTACTGCACGCTGCGTATTCCAGTAAACAGACTAAACTGCAGTGTTCTTCCTGGCATAAACAAGCAAGAAGGAAAATCCATCTGGGGTTTGCCCTGGGGAATTTAAAGTAAAAAGGAGTCCTCTCTTAACTCCACCATTCTCTGAGATACCCATAGAAAAAGAGCCAGGACAGGACAAAAATTATTCCTGCCACTGAGAGATGAAGCCAGCTGGACTTCCTGGTTCAACTGGGGACTTGGATAACTTTTCTGTCCAGCTAGAGCACTGTAAACACACTAATCAATGCTCTGTGTCTAGCTAGAGGATTGTAAATGCACCAATCAGCACTCTATAAAAATGCACCAATCAGCGCTCTGTGTCTAGCTAAAGGATTGTAAATGCACCAATCAGCACTCTGTAAAAATGCACCAATCAGCACTCTGTGTCTAGCTAAAGGATTGTAAACACACCAATCAGCACTCTGTAAAATGCACCAATCAGCAGGACATGGGCGGGGACAAATAAAGGAATAAAAGCTGGCCACCCCAGCCAGCAGTGGCAACCTGCTCAGGTTCCCTTCCATGCTGTGGAAGCTTTGTTCTTTCACTCTTCACAATAAATCTTGCTGCTGCTCCCTCTTTGGGTCCATGCCACCTTTAAGAGCTGTAACACTCACCAGGAAGGTCCGCAGCTTCATTCTTGAAGTCAGTGAGACCAAGAACCCATCAGAAGGAACCAACTGTGGACACACCACCACTCTAAATAAAGGTACTTATCAGTTCTTTAGTAAGGAGATATGAGACACTTAAAGATTCAATGTCTAAACCTCAGAGTTCCTCAGGCAAGTATTATGGCAAAGTTGTTACATATTACAAATTCACAAACAGATATAGAGACATGGGTTTAGGACCGAGTTCTGACTTTACTAGCAGACTGGAGGGACAACTAGTGGTACCAAATATCAAAATATTTTAGAATAATTTTTTAAAGTTCAGTGACAATTTAAGTGTGAAGCAAGAGGTAGATATGGACATATAAAAGAAGGGGACAAGAAAAAAGTTTCAAATAAACCATAGATCTGAATTATTATCTGGATACAGGTTAGAAATCAATCAGTGAACTTTCAATCATCTAACAAAAATTCTTACGTCACTAGTCTGTGTTTGTCTGGTTTAACCAGAAAAGCAGTGGTTTTAGAGGCCTCTATTGCCTTAGGGCTACTAAATAGTTTTCTTTTTCTGTGGCTTATTCATGCCTCCCTGAAAACTGACAAGGAAGCTTGAATAAGTAATTTCAAATAGGCAATACTAGAGGGTATACATTTAAAGGAAAGGCAAAGGAAAAAGAATAAGCAAATGGATTTCTTCTCTCAAAGGAGTAGGAAGATGGACAATGGAAATGGAGAAGACAAAAGATGAATAAATACTGGGCACAAGACAAATAAATATATTGTGGTTGGGGGAAAATATTTAAAAATCTAAGAAAAGAAGAGTAGTTCTATAATGCCCCAGCTTGTAGCCCCTATTATAGTTATTACATCTAAGGAATGAATGTATGTGTGTATGAGAGGGTGGTGGGAGATGTCCAGGGAAAGCTGGGGAATATGTTGGGGACACTATTCCTATTAATGAATATTTTTGTACTTTGGAGACTCTTAAGGCTTATTCTAGAGGAATCTCTTTAGACTCTTCTAAGCTAACAGTGCTTCCCTGTATACCCAATGCAGACAGACACAGATACTGGGGGTCTGCGCCCCCTGGACTAATCCAGACAACAACGACCTTATTAAGAGAATAAGCTTAGAAGTCAGAGACTCAGAATGGTTGCCATGGCCACCCATTGGAAAGGATTGTTTTTAAGGATTTCTTGAGAGTCAGGCAGATGGCTGGGACATCCAAGTCTTCCATAATTAGACATCATTATGACTGGTTGCATACTTTTCCTACAGGAGTTTAGCATATATAATTCTTTCCCAACATTAGAATCTGTAGTTTTTAATTTAAAATGTTATGGCTACTGAGCCAGAGTGAAATCAGTTGTATCCCATATTCTCAAATTAGAATGTTTTTACCATGAAATGCTTTGTGAAATTGGAAAAGCCTTACCCACTGTCACATAGATAGTAGTGTGTCTGGCACTGAGATTCAGCTGTCTTAATTCTTACTCCAACTGCTTGCCTGACAGGGCCCTTACCCTGCTTGGCACTTTTGTGGTTCCACTGTTTATCTGTCACCTGGCATCACATGCAGATTTCCCATGTCAAGTGCATCTCTGATAAAGGCAGGCAGAGAGTCAAACTAACGAAATGGAAAAGGTGTAAATAAATTTTCCTGCCTAAACTTTAACAGGTATGTCATTCCAAAACCCAGGAATGAGGTGAAATCTCATCTGTGATGCAGATGCCATCTATTTTCACTTCATATTCTTATAATATGAAATGCTGTCTTTGTCAATTATGTTCTTTGGCTCATGCTAAGATAATATCATTCAGGAAAATTACAAGGTGGAAAAAAGAGAAAAGGGGAAGGACAATTGACTTGTGTCTACTATGGGGCAGACTATGTAGCAGCATTTTTTAAGATTTCTGTTTAAGTCCTCACATCAGTTCTTGAGTGGGGCTTTTCTTCTAGACATGTACAATTTTTCGAGTGGAATTTGAATCACACTCTACATGCTGTCTCACAGTTTGATAACAAAATACATTTCATTGTTTTGTTTGCTCACTTCATAAAAATAGTTGTCTGGAGAAAATGTAGGATATCTTGCAAGCGCCATCTTGTGATGAGAAACAGAACTGTTACTACAACATCCTTGTGGGAGAATGGTGGGAACTACATCCTGCCAGCAAGCAGCTTTCTCAGGCTTCTAGAATATACCATGCTCAAATTTAGTTTTGTTATGCATTACGTAAAAAATGGAATCCGAATCTCTTCACCTACAATGGTCGGATTGTAGAAATATAATTGCATGGTTACTGAAAATTGAAAATATGAGTAAGATATATAAAAATAAAGTATAATTCTGGAAAGATATTATTTCCTGTATATCTTTCCATATTTTTTCTTTACATAAACATATGAATGCATATGATTTCAAATCAGCTTTTTGTTCTGGTTAAGCTCATGGTTTAAACATTTTTGCATACTAATAAGTATTTTCAATGTGATTTTTCAGTGAATCACTTCAAATGCAATTTTCCCCCAACTTTGCAACATTTTACCTCAATCTTTTTTCCGATTTTGTTTTAAAAAAAGACTAAATATGTATTAAGAATTTTTTTTAAAAATAGTGATAGTAAAGCCTGCCCTATCTCTTCAACTGAACAAATAATTCCATTAGCAGGCTGGTTTATATTTTTTCTGATTTGGTTACACATATATTAATGTAGTATTTTATGTTTAAATGACATAATATGGTGCTTACCATTCTGCAGTTCGCCCTTTTTACTTCTCAGACATCTTTTCAAGTCACTACAAGTTCATACTTTCATTTGTCAGCTATATAACATGCCATTGTATGGATGCACCATAGTACATAATACTTTTAAAACTGTTCATAGAAATAAACCAAATCCTATCCGTTTCTCACTCTTAAACTTAGATGATATAGAAAAGTGGTTCTTGCTGACCATGGCTGTACCTGTGGACTGAAAGGATGGGCTTCAGGGAGGACACATGCAGGGCTGTAGTTGACACAGCAACCAGGCTACCCACTTGATCAGATCCAGGAAAAATTCCACTATTGGCAAAAGACAAGGGAGTATGGGAGCGTGTCTGCGGTGTCTATGTGTGTCCACGCATTTGAAACAAAATGGGTAAACTCTTTTGGCTTTATTTTGCTCTTATTATAAAAATGAGCACGATTAAAAACAATTCTAAAAATGCTGAAACTAGTGAAAAATAGATTTTTAAAAAACTTCCATAATCTGAACACTCAGAGATGAACACTCAGAGATGCTGACTTTAACTCGGGAGTCTAGTTCCCTTCCTAAGGAAAACTAATACACATCTTTACAAGTGTTATCACTCGACGGCATATCTGAATCCCTTTCCATGTTCATGTACATTTATATTTGTTTCCCTATATGTCATTCTCTTTGTGTGTTTACATTTTTCTATCATTTTTTGCGTAGAATAATGTGTTTAAATCAAAATATAATAAAATCTGTAACAAAGGTAGAAATATGTAATGCCACGTAAAAAATTAACAGGAACAGCATGTCTCACCAAAGTCTTAATTTAGAAGCTGTAATCTGATCGCCCATTCCCACACTGAGGACTTTAAAGATATCGGGCGAAACAAAAATTCCAGAGGATTAATTCTGTTCCAATAACAGCAGTTCAAACAAAACCATATTCCATTCCCACCTCTGTCAGGCAACAATCTCTATTTCTTTTTTTTTCTTTTACTTTAACACCAAGGCCCGAAGAAATTCCCAGAAAATAACTAACTTTGAGACAGCCATTACCTTGAAGCTTCTTGTCAGCTGCAGCCTCTTGAAATGCTGCCCCTCCCCCAATACCGGCCGGGTACAGCTCCCCTTGGAGCGGCTCCGACGAGGCTCCGCCCCCTCCCAGTGATGGGACTAGCAGGGGTCCTTTCCCTCAAAGGGAGGAGAATCACCAAGTTAAACTGAAATTCCCTTAAAGCGAAAAGATTATCATTTTTAAAGCAATTGAAAGCGGAATGGCAACATGTGTCTGTGTAATTTACATTCAAACTACAAGAGTGGATGATTTTCTGCGGGGAAAAAAAGGTAGAAATGCCTTTATCATAAAGACTCAGTAAAGAACATCTTTTATATATTTTTCTTGCCTATTTTGGCAACTTATTTCTAAAAACGATTTCAAGATCCAACGGGTCAAACTCTATTAAAAAGCCCCTCTACATTCTTATTTGTACTGCAATGAATTAATACATTATTTTGGGGATAAACAATTCCCTGAAATTTTAATTCTCCTGGCCCTGGCTCATGATGTATGTCTCTCTTTTTATTCAGGTCTTCTCATTCATCTTTCAGAAAGTTTCATCGTTTTTTCAACTAAAGTCATTTCTAAATATAAAACATCAACAAAAATCCTTAAAGAGATATGTATGTATCTGAATATCCTGAAATTGGAAACAAAAAAAAAAATTCTTATTGGTAAAAACACAATAAGCCGAATTTGAAAATATAGAACAAACTTGAAAAAACTGTTTTCAATGCAAAAATATTGCTAAAGTAGCTCTTACATTTTAATAAGAAATAAATGGTAGAGTAAAAATGGGCAAAAGACATACATAGACCATTCACAATGTTCTGAGAGAATAATTTTTCCCCACTCCTAATATTTACTTCCTTGAGAGCAAGCTCATATGGTGCCACCACAGGAATCTCTGTCCTTTCCTGTACAGCTACAAACCTCTAGGTTATTTGGGTAGGTTTGCTTAAATTTGGAGTTCTGTTATTACGCCTATAATCCCAGCACTTTGGAAGGCGGAGGTGGCAGATTATTTAAGGCCAGCAGTTCGAGACCAGCCTGGCCAACATGGTGAAACCCCAACTCTACTAAAAATACAAAAATTAGCCAGGCATGGTGGTGGGTGCCTGTAATCCCAGCTAATCAGAGGGCTGAGGTGGGAGAACGACTTGAACCCAGGAGGCGGAAGTTGCAGAGAGCTGAGATCGTGCCACTGCACTCTAGCCTGTGCAACAGAATGAGACTCCATCTCAAAATAAAATAAAATAAAATAAAGTAATAATTAATAAATAAGCCCATTTGATTCTCACAATAATCAGTACCCTGCAACTTCTCCTCTTCCCCTTTTACTAATGTTGACATTTTGGCTTCCATCTGCAACTCCATTTGTTTTATATCTATCTATCCAGTTTGTTCAGTGGAGAAAGGGAGGTGCTATATATCGGGACTCCTCAAAACCCAAATATTCAAAATAAAGATTAAAACTAATACATAAAAGATATTCACCTTCCCTAATAATCAAAGAGATGCAAATAGAAAACAGCAATAAGATGGTATTTTTCTACCTAAATTGACTGACAAAGCAGCAAATAAATGATACAACTAATAGAGATCCAGGAAACAAGGAAACGGGCAATCTTGCTAATGACCATGGTCACAAAACTAGGAAGAGGGTGAGACAAAATCAGAGCCAAAGTCTAACTCCAAAACAGGAGGTATGCCCTCTCTCCACAAGTATTCACTCCCTCCTGGGCTTGGAATCCTGTCTCTTTGGTAGAACCAAAGATGATGTTGCTCACTTTCGAACTGTGAGGAAATTGGTGAATATAACCCCAGTGTGGCCGGGTGCGGGGGGCTCAGGCCTGTAATCCCAGCACTTTGGGAGGCCGAGGGGGGCAGATCAGGAGGTCAGGAGACCGAGACCACGATGAAACCCCGTCTCTACTAAAAATACAAAAAATTAGCCAGGCGCGGTGGAGGGCACCTGTAGTCCCAGCTACTCAGGAGGCTGAGGCAGGAGAATCGCATGAACCCGGGAGGCCGAGTTTGCAGTGAGCCAAGATCGCGCCACTGCACTCCAGCCTGGGTGACAGAGCAAGACTCTGTCTCAAATAAATAAATAAATAAAAGAAATAACCCCAGCGTGAGTATTGCTTAGTCTCACGTCTCTGATTGTGAACATATTGGTGAACTACAACCATCTTCGGCAACTACCATACTTACTATCCTTGACCTCTTTCTATCTCTTACATCCATCTACATTCCCACACAAATTAAAA
>NC_045445.1:47931945-47956354 GCF_002776525.5 Piliocolobus tephrosceles
TTTCTTTCTTTCTTTCTTTCTTTCTTTCTTTCTTTTTTTTTTTTGATAGAGTCTTGCTCTTTCACTCAGGCTGTGGTGCAGTGGCACAATCTCGGCTCACTCTGCCTCCTGGGTTCAAGTGAGTCTCCTGCCTCAGCCTCCTGAGTAGCTGAGATTACAGGCATGTGCCACCACACCCAGCTAATTTTTGTACTTTTAGTAGAGATGGGGTTTTGCCATGTTGGCCAGGCCGGTCTCAAACTCCTGACTTCAGGTGATCTGTCTGCCTCAGCCTCCCAAAATGCTACGATTACAAGGTGTGAACCACCACTTCCGGCCTGCACTATGCTTTTGCACTGACCGTATCTGCATGATAGCATTCACTTGGCCTTAGATCAGTTATGAGAAGTCTCTTATGTGTTATAGGGCCTGGCAGCAACTTCCTTTTCAGATACGGTGATTCCTGGATACGGGTTGAAAATCATTCGTTATACAGAGAAGTGCCATTTTCATTCTACCTTCATTAACAATTGGCCATTCCTTGCTCCTGTGCTTTGCGGTTTGCAGCTGCCAATTCAGTATGGGAAAGTTGCATTTTTATCCTCTTTTGCTGAGCTTTTATATTCGCAACATACTCACGAAATTAAGATTTAAATTTAGACTTTTATTGCCTTTAACGTTCAGGTGTTATTTCGCAGGAAGCATTAAAACCTACACATTGCTAATGGATAATGATTCTGAGGTTTAGGTCTCTTAAGACAATGTTATAAAAAATCATAAAACTAGGTAAAGTTGGTGAGGCCCTCATAGCCCCATTTATTATCACAGTGAGTGGGTAAACACATCTCCTGCCACATTCTCGCTATTTAGGTTAGAGACACGGAGCTGCATTTGACACATCTCTTCCTGTAATGATCAATTGGAAAAAAAGGAAACTGTCTGCGTTGGGGACTCTAAAGAAAGAAGCCATCATTCTTCCAGAGACTCATAACAGAAGGGTCAGCCTGGGTCAAAATTCTCCTGGTAACCAAATTTAAAATGACACAGAGTTCTTTGGTCAGATACGGATTTCTGTTGGCCGGACCCAGTGTTTAGCTTTTAAGAGTTTATCACCAAGGCATTATGACAGGGTTATGTTTCTGAAGTTTTCAGACAGACAGCCAAAAAATCAGACAGTGAGGGTTTGAAAGCTTATTTATATGGCTAGGAACCAATGCACTTGGCAGTTAATGGATCTGCTGTTGCTGGAGTGTGAGTGTGGACTTGATGCAGTGACGACAAATCATTGCTTAGAATTAATGTTTTCAAATGTGCAACTCTAGTTTTTAAAACAAAAATTGGTTCTTTACATTCATTATTTAGTTTTTGTTTCCCTTTAGTATTTAATGGTCTTTGGAGAAAAAATAATAAAACAGAGTGTTATATATATATTTTTTGGTGCAAGATAAGATTTTCTGTTTTTTGAAATAAGTCTGTAGCATAAAGGTTAAACTATTTTAAGACAAAATAAAATAGAGTGTATTTAAACAAAAAAAAAAAAAAAGAAACCTTTATTAGCTCAGTGGAGAGAAAACTTTCCAATCCTTGACAACAACGCTAAGTTATCATCTCCCATATCCTAGATAGCATAGTCAGCAAGGATGCATGGGTCACTTGTATCTCTATATTAGCCTAGATTATCCAAATATTAAATATTAAGCCATTAATATATTTACAAATATAATAATAAAAAGAGTTTTAGCTACCTATTTGTCTAGAAAAGCCGTTTTTTGCTTGTTTTTGTTTCTGTTTTTGTTTTTTAAGAAGCCTCATTCTATTGCTCTGGGGATAGTAAACGCTTCTGGTCTGTTGTAGCCTCTTTTATCCCCCTGAACCTTCACAAAGTAGCTTGAATAAAGTATTTTCAATGGGTGATAATTGGATTGCATTAAAACATGGCAAAGAAGAAAAGAGATCACATAAAAAATTTACTTTCCTAAGTAGGACGAAGGTACACGATGAGAATATAGACAAGATACAAGTCAGAAGAATGAATAATGGGTATCAGATAGGTGGTTTTAGATATGTGGAATATATTTTGGGGGGGTACAAAAAAGAGAAGTATAACACAAACGCAATATCCCATCGTTATTTTCTCTGTTGTGTAATAAAAAGGGAATTGTGTGGGAAGAGCTTTGGCAGTATCGGAGACATTGTTTTTGTTCTTGGGTAATTTGACCTTTTGCAACCCTCTGAGTTATCATAAGTGAATGCTGGGTTCTAACATCTTCTAAGCTGCCACTACTGCCCTGTCTATCCAAGGTAACCAAAGAAGAGCTCATGGACACAATGAGGCTCAGCATCAACAATCTCACTGAGAGCACAACATTACGAGGCACAGATTTGTGACGGTTGCTGGGAAGGAATTAAGTTTGTCAAACCACTACAAAATATTATTTAAGAGAATATAGTCATGTGGTACATAGTGACATTTCAGTCAATGACAAACTGAATATATGACAATGTTCCTGTAAGATTATACTAAAGCTGCAAAATTCCCGTTGCCTAGTGATGTCGGTCACAGCCATTGTAACACTGAAGCACAACTCATGACTCACTTGTTTGTGGTGATGCTAGTGTAAACAACCTACTACACTGATAGTGGCATAAAAGTATAGCACATACAATTATATGATGTACCTAATACTTGATAATGATAATAAATGACTGCTATTGGTTTATGTACTTCCTATACTATACTTTTAAATCTTATTTTAGTATATTCCTTCTACTTAGAAAAAAAAGTGTTAACTGTAAAATAGCCAAAGAGCAGGGTATTCTAGAAAAGGGGGTATTCCAGAAAAGGGCATTGTTATTCTAGGAGACAACAGCACCATGAGTGTTACTGTCCCTGAAGACCTTCCAGTGGGACGAGATGTGTAAATGGAAGACAGTGATGTTGATGATCTTGACCCTGTGTAGGCCTAGGCTAATGTGTGTGTTGGTGTTTAACAAAAAAAGTTTGAAAAGAAAAAAAATAAAAAATTTTTAAAAATAGAAAATAAGCTTATAGAACAAGGATATAAAGAAATAAATTATTTTATTTTTTTTTACTGCTGTACAATGTGTTAGTGTTTTAAAGTATTATTACAAAAGTGTTAAAAGATTTAAAAATTTAAACATTTATAAAGTAAAATGTTACCATAAGCTAAGGTTAATTTATCATTAAAGAAAGAAAATTTGTTTTAATAAATTTACTGTAGCCTAAGTGTTCAAGTCTACAGTAGTGTACATAATGTTCTAGGCCTTCACTTTCACTCACCACTCACTCACTGACTCACCCAAAGTAACTTCCAGTCCTGCAAGCTCCATTCATGGTAATTCCCCTATACAGGTATGCTGTTTTTTGTCTTTTATGTCATATTTTTACTGTAACTTTTCTATATTTAGATATGTTTGGATATACAAATACTATTGTGTTGCAACTGCCTATAGTATTCAGTACAGTAACATGGTACACAGGGTTGTGGTATAGAAGCAATAGGCTATACCATATAGCCACTTAGGCTATATGGTATCTAAGTTCATGCAAGTACACTCTGTAATGTTCTCAGATAAAATCGCCTGTTGAAGCATTTCTCAGAATATGTCCCCGTCGTTAAGCCATGCATGACTGTACAGGTGATTCAAGAAGGTCATGAGACCTTAAGCAGGTTCTAAGAAACCTTTAAAACTATGTTATCTAGTTTATGGTATGACAACCTAACATAGTTGTCAAGGACTACAGAGTCAGGCCTCAGGGAGACACCCTAATAGCCTCTTGCATGATTTCTTCATAATGGTATAATATATAAGATTCTTTCCGAAAACTAGAAGTTGTGACTTTTAATTACAAACATGATAGCTGTAGAACAGGAAACAAACTGAGGTATACCCCAAATTCTCAACCTATCATGATCCGTACATGAAATGTGGCTTTTAATTTAAAACGCTATGATGGCTGTAGAGCAGGAAGCAAAATACATTGTTCTCCAAGTTCTCAACATGTTTATACCGTGAAATGTTTTGTGAAATGGGAAGAGTCTTACCCACTGTCACGTGGATCCTGGTGGGTCTGGTCCTGTGGTTCAGCTGTCTTGAGTCTCACTCCAACTGCTTGTCCAGCAGGGTCTTTACCTGGCTCGGCACTTCTGTGGTTCAACTGTCCTTCTGGGGCTCAGCTGACAGGGAATCAAACCAACGAAATGGAAAAGGTGTAAATAAATTTCCCTACCTAAACTCTAACAAGCATGTCATTCCAAAACACAGGAATGAGGCGAAATCTCATCTGCAATGTAGATGCCATCTATTTTCCTTCATGTTATTACAATATGAAATGCTCTCTGGGTCAGTTATGTTATTTCATTCATTCTAAAATAATATCCTTCAGGAAAATTATGAGGTGGAGAAAAGAGAGAAGGGAAAGAACAATTGACTTGTTTCTACTATGGGCCAGACTCTATGTAGCAGCATTTTTTATGATTTCTGTGTGAGTTTTTATGTCAGTTATTTGTGGGGATTTTTCTTCTAGATATTTACAATATTTTGAATGGAATTTCAATCACACTCTACATGTTATCTTATAGTCGGCTAATACAAAACACATTTCACTGCTTTGTCCACTTCATAAAAATATTTGCCTGGACAAAGCTTAGGAAACCTGGCAAGCACCATCTTGTGATCAGAACTAGAACTGCAGACACTCAGGCTTCCAGAATTTTTCATTCTCAGTTGAAGAGTTCTGTGCATGTGTTATACAAAAATGAGATCATAATGTTCTCGTTTTGATGAGCCCTAGAACTTAAAGTATAATAAAAATAAAAAATAAAAAATAAAAAAAATAATATTTTTCATCATAATATATCTCATGCATATTGTATATATCTTTCTACATCTTTTGGATTTCCAAAGAAGAAAGGAAATCTCCACAACAATGGTCAAAATGTAACGGTTTGCTCTGTATATGTCTAGATTTTTTTCTGTAGATACTTATCAATGTGGAAGCTTTTTGAAACTAGACCCTTTATTCCTCCAGTAATATATTTGAACATCTTTCCATATCAATAATTATTTTCCATATCTTTTTGTGAATTGTTTTACAAAATTTTTTCCACATTTCTAAACTTTTGTTTTTCTCATGATGAAAATTATTCAGGCTTGCTCTTTTCAAAATGAAATTTTTAAAATGGGGAAATTAACAGATAGAAGGTTAAAATATTCTGTCTATTAATTGGAGATATGTGTGGAGATATAAGAACACTTATATCTCCAATTAATAAAGTGGTATGTATATTTACAGATTTTTATTGCATACACTGTACTAATGCATGCACATTTTGTTTTTGGTAAACAGATAGGAGTACATGATACAGGCCATTCTTCAATTTGCTTATTTTTAGAAACTACCTTGGACATTTATTCTAATCATTGCATTTAGAGTTAGCTCATTCCTTTTACAGCTGCGTAGTATTCAACATTATAGATATACTATACTATATGACTATATCATAATATGTTTAAAACATTTTATGAATTATTCCTCAGGAGTATAAAGAGAAATATGTTCTGCTTGAATCAGAGTCTGGACTATAGCCTCAATAGTTGAATTGCAAGAAAAGCACAAGCAATCAGGTAATGAGCCTTCTCGGACCCACAGAAAAATCCTACTGCAGCTAAAGACAATGGAATGTGTGTGTAGCTATTTGCTCAAGTATCTGTAACAAAAGTGATTATTCCCTTTTCAGCTCCATTATCATTTCCAAAACAATCTAAAAGCACATAAAAATCTAAAGATGAAAATACACATCATCAGTACTCAAACCGAGTTGTTCACGGCATACATTTGAGTCTAATCCTTTTAATTTTTTTCCTCATCACATACATGTTTGAATATACTATTTGAAATTACATTTATTTAGCCACATATTTGAACACCTTTCCCTGTTTATATGAGTTTACACTATTTTGGGGAAAGTAGCTTTTCCCCCATGATTTTAAATTCTCATCTCTGTTTCTATGCTGACATAGGAACTACATGCTAAGTAAAATGTGGAAGAAAGAAGTGGAAAATTTCCTCCTTTTCCCCCGACATCCTTTTTTATCAGGCATCTTTTATTACTAAGTATATTGTTTGTTGTGTTTTATTATATTAAGGTATGTCTGTTATTGTTATGATCTTTTAGATTTTTTTCTATTGCAGTACAAATAGGAATGTACAATTCTCTTGACAGATAAGTAGAAGTACAGACTAAGATCATATTTTGCACATCATTTAAAAAGCTATTATATTAAGTTATTGTGTATCCCTTGACAAATAACCAAACTACTAATTCTCGGAGATACTCGAATTTGTACAGTTATGCATTACTTTAAATTACTAACATACTCCACCAAAACAGTAAGATTTGTTAGAAACACAATCAACACATTCAAAGTAATATAAAAAAAACCAACATCCCCAACTAACAACTTAATTTTCCATTTAAGACTATTATAACCTTTTTCAAAATAAGGAAAATTAACCTCCCAAGTTTTGTTTCATCATTTATCTCAGCCACCACTGCCTTTTGATGGAAACATAAAATGCTCTATTAAAAAGTTAGCTTTTGCTACCTCTTTAAGAATATTTTTCCGCAGGTGTAATGTTGATTACCACCTCTCCGACAGTGGACTTTTAAGTTAATCTGAAGGAACACAAAACACAGATATGAATTCCCTCACAGAAACAATGACTCTCACAAAACGACACTCCTTTCCCGTTATTCCTAAGCAGCACACTCTTCTTTTCTCACCTTTATTCCAAATCTTCAAGAACTCTCTGAAAATAACTAGGATTTACAACAGCCATTACCTCCAAGCTTCTCCACGGAAGCCTCCGAAGCCTGTGTGTAATGCAGCTCCTCCCCGAAGACAGGCTGGGCGCAGCTTGCTTCCAAGCTCCTAGAGGATGCTCCGCCCCCTCTCCGTGATGGGGAAAGCACTAGTTTCTTCCTTCATTTAGGAGAAAAATGACCAACTTAAACCGAAATACAGTTAAAGGGAAGAAATGTTCCTCTTAAAGTACTTTAAAGTGTAATGGTAACCTATGTCTGTTCAATTTCCATTCAACCCCCTAGGATAGGTGTTTTCATGGGAAAAAAAAAAAGAAGCAGCAGCAAATCTCTTTTTCATACAATAAAGTTGTGGTTAAAATGTTCCTTACATGTATTTTTTCTGATCCTCTTTTGTACTTTATTTCTGGTAAACTTAAGACCTACTGGCCAAACTTCACACACACACACACACAACATACGCTGAGTATTTTGATTTGGATTACAGTGAATTAATACTTTATTTTAGGTAGAATTAATTCTTTACAATTTTGAATCTGAACCTGGGACATAATGTATCTCTCCTTTTATTCAAGTTTCTTATACTTCTTTCCTTAGGTCATTTCCAAAGAAAAATCCTCAAACAAAATCTGATTATACTGAAATTGAAAAAAAACATATATTAAGAGTAAAATCACATAGGCCAAATTAAAAAATCAGTCGCAAACTTAGGAGTGCTTTTCAAGTGCTTTTGATTGCCCATATAATTGCATAAACAAAAATATACCCAAGCTAGTTCTTACATTTCTTTTTTTTTTTTTATTTTTTTATTTTTTTATTTTTATTATACTTTAAGTTCTAGGGTACATGTGCATAACGTGCAGGTTACATATGTATACATGTGCCATGTTGGTGTGCTGCACCCATCAACTCGTCAGCACCCATCAATTCATCATTTATATCAGGTATAACTCCCCAGTGCAATCCCTCCCCCATACCCCCTCCCCATGATAGGCCCCAGTGTGTGATGTTCCCCTTCCCGAGTCCAAGTGAGCTCATTGTTCAGTTCCCACCTATGAGTGAGAACATGCGGTGTTTGGTTTTCTCTTCTTGTGATAGTTTGCTAAGAATGATGGTTTCCAGCTGCATCCATGTCCCTACAAAGGACGCAAACTCATCCTTTTTTATGGCTGCATAGTATTCCATGGTGTATATGTGCCACATTTTCTTAATCCAGTCTGTCACTGATGGACATTTGGGTTGATTCCAAGTCTTTGCTCTTACATTTCAATAATTAAGAAACGAACAACAAAGTAGAGAAAGGGGAAAAGAATACAAGCAGAGAATTCCCAACGTCCTTCCCTACTCCTGATATTTACTTCACTGTGAAGAAAGCTCAAAGCAGTGTAATTTGAGGGCTCTCTGCGTCTTCTTCATTTCACTCTCACAAGCAAAGTCCTGCCATTTATCTTCCCCTCTTAATGAAACTGACAGTTTTGGTTTAATCTGCTATTCAATTTATTTTTACCACATTTTCTTCATTGTTTTTAATATATGACAATTGTAAACTTTTTGCACCCACGAAATTACCTCAAAATGTATAATAATGCAAAAATGGATAGAAATACATTTTTGGGCAAGTAAGAAAATTTTGATTAGCTCTTATAGAAGTAAAAGGAACTGGTGGTCAGTGCCTCCTCCTGAGGCTCTTTTACCTACAAAGTATTTTGATCTCTCCCAGATTAATGTCTGTTTAGTTTGGTCTTGAACTGTCTCATATGATTTCTTTGTACAATTGACAAAAATTATATATATTCAAGATAAGTAATGTGATGATTTGATATATGTGTACACTGTGAAATGATTACCACAATCAAGCCAACTAACATATCCATCACCTCACATAGTTACCATTTCGTGTGAGATGAGAACGCTTTAGATCTACTTTCTTAGCAAATTTCAAATATACATTACATATGATTAACTACAGTTTTTTCATGTACCTTTTGACCGTTTGTATGTTTTCTTTGGAAAAATAACTACCCAGGTCCTTTGCTCATTTTTAAAATCAGGTTACTTGCTAGTTTTTTCTTGACATTGAATTTTATAAGTTTCTTGTTGTGGGTATTAATTTTATAAGTTTCTAATTGTGGATATTGACTCCTTATTGGATGCATGGTTTGCAAATATTTTCTCCCATTCCATAAGTTACCTTTTCATTCTGTTGACTATTTTCTTTGTTGTGCAGAAACTTTAGTTTGATGTAGTCCCACTTGTTTATTCGTGTGATTTCTAATAGCAAGTTATCTCAAGAGCTCTGATATAATTTCAAAGCCCAAAGCTTCTTAATATTGCAATTCTATAAAAACCACTTCTGTTCGTGAAAAATTCTGCAAAATTTGGGACAAATTCTGCTAATGTGTAACAAGGACATAATACTAAGAATAATTGTTTATTGAAATATAGCAACATCAAGAACAGAGAACTGATAAACTGTGTTCTATAAAGTCACAAGACCTTGAGAAATATTGCTATTCAGAATGAAAAGACTCTACTCTAAAGAGTTGCTTTTTTATTATTGTTGACATTAGTTTTATTTTCTTTGGCATTAAAAAGTGCTCTAAAAAATCAGTGGTTGTAGAACATAAACATACCAAAATACAGAATATTGAAAATACCAAATATTGGTAAGGATAAGGAGCAATTGGAAGGTTCATACATTTTTTACAGAAATGTAAGTTGGAACTCACATTTTGGGAACTGTTTTGGCACTATTTGCCTAAAGTTGAGCATTATAGAGGCTAAAGGAGAACCATTTAGTGCTTTAAGTAGCAGACTGGAATATCTAAATTGGTAATAGAGAAATGGTCTCCACAGAGACCTGTGGGTACCCAGATGATGCAGTGGGACATAGAAAGTAAATGTTTAGGTGGCGGGCGCCTGTAGTCCCAGCTACTCGGGAGGCTGAGGCAGGAGAATGGCGTAAACCCGGGAGGCGGAGCTTGCAGTGAGCTGAGATCTGGCCACTGCACTCCAGCCTGGGCGACAGAGCAAGACTCCGTCTCAAAAAAAAAAAAAAAAAAAAAAAGAAAGTAAATGTTTAAAATTCAATTTCTTTCATTTTGATTTATTTTATAAGCTTCTACTTGTAAATATGTTAAATGCAGATAAATACTGTAATGTATTATATATTTTATAAAAATATCCAGCAATTGGGAGATGTCAATTATTTTTTTACAGTGGTGATAAAAATATATGTGGACATCTCTGCTTTATGGCACTCACATCCCACATAGACTTCCCACTTGTCTTTTCCCAAGCCATTTGCATGGTTTTGGATTATTTTCTCATAAAAAGACTAATTAAGCTGAACTTGCTAAATTTCCTGTATACTGTTTTCACTGCTCAGGTAAGCTAACGTTACTCCCATTAAATGTTTAAGGTAATAATGAGAAACTGAATTATAGTAAGCCATGTCTTTGCAAAACTATTGGTTCTCTCAAATTTCAGGTAAAGCCACAAAATATGTGAGTATACAGTAATTCTATTTGGACTATGTAAGTGTTTTCACTGTAATATTGTAAAGCCAAAATTCTTTGTTTTAGTTCAAGGGTACATGTGCAGGATGTGCAGGTTTGTTACATAGGTAAACATGTGCCATGGTGGTTTGCTGCACCTGTCAACCTATCACCTAGGTACTAAGCCTGGCTTGCATGAAACCAAATTTCTAATACCAACAGTGATTGTATTTTTCTTTAATGTCAATCTAAATTTAATTTCTTAGTTCTGTAATTGACTTTGAGACCTTGAAAATAATGAATAAATTTTTTTGGATATCTGGACAATTCCTAAGAAAATCAGAATTCATAAACACAAAGCATCAAATGTACCAAATTCCAATTAACAATTTTTATTTAGATTCTTACATATAAAAGTATTCGTATAAAGCTCAAAATAAAATAGTAAAATCAATATTGTATATGTATTATCTACTAATATGTTGAGAGGTTAATTGTATTTTAAAGCTCATATTTACACCTTTCTATGATATGTATTCATGTGTGTGTATTTGGGTCTGTGTTTAAATATACACATATGATGGTACATTAATTTAAATAAGAGTAGTTTAGGAACAATAAAGAGGATTAAATAACTAAAATGAATAATGATTTTAGAATATGTAATCTGACCTCACAATGAGATTATATAAATTTATTATTATCATTTTATTTATTTATTTATTTATTTATTTATTTATTTATTGAGACAGAGTTTCCCTCTGTCACCCAGGCTGGAGTGCAATGGTGCTTTCTCAGCACACTGCAACCTCCGCCTCCCTGGCTCAAGTCCTCAGCCTCCTGAGTAGCTGGGATTATAGGCATGCCCCATCATGCCCGGCGTTTTGTATTTACAGTAGACACGGGGTTTCGCCATGTTGACCAGGTTGGTCTCTAACTCCCAACCTCTAGTGAGTCACCTGCCTTGGCCTCCCAAAGTGCTGGGATTACAGACTTGAGCCACCACGCCCGGCATAAATCTATTATTTATATTTCACATATTCTATCATGATGGCGAAAGGTTTAATTTGCCTCACCTTCATGTACGTTTTCAATCCACACAAGGTTATTCGTACCCTTTTGTGCTACCTCTTGTGCTCACAGACTCTTAATTTCAGGAAGAGCTAAATTTTTATTTATTGTCGTGCTTCTTGCTGCTATGTTTATTTTAAATATTGCATTGTCACTATAGTTAATGAGGTATCCATGGATAAAACTGTTTCTTGCTGTTAGGTGTCTATTTTCTAATTTTAATTAAGCAGCTGATTTCCTCTAGTAGTCTCTTTAGTTATTTTCTTCCCCCAAATTTTATCCTAAATTGATTAATCAATTATCAATTTATTTTTTGTAGAGACGGGGTGTCACTATGTCAACCAGGCTGGTCTGAGACTCCTGGCCTTAGGCAATCCTCCCTCCCCAGCCTCCCAAAGTGCTGGGATTAGAGGCATGAGCCACCATGCCTGGCCTAACCCTAAATTGTCTTTAACCCTAAATTGTCCCATTGTCTTATACACCCAAATCATCTTTGGCAGTTTTCAGATGGCTAGAAAATAATACAAGAGGCATACTCCCTCACCTATAAAAGAAGGAATGAAAATATACTTAGGTATATTTGGCATGCTATTATAGAAGTAGATTTACAGTGTTAGAAGAACTACTATCTTTTTTTACACACACATTTTGGAAAAACTGCCAAATCAAAAAAAGAAAATCAGCCTCTCCTAGATTAATTTTGTATAGGTAAAGGGCTATTGATATAAATTTTTCACTGTATCTTTTTCAGATAGATATAAGCATGCTCTTATTCATGTGTATATGCTGACACAATAACATTTTACAAATTGATGTACATTATAAGATTTCATTCCTAGGTTCTTATTCCTTGCTTTTTAGTGATAATTGTGGTCCACACTTTATAGGAAGGTTTATAAAGCCCTATAGGTTTGCCAATCACAGTCCATAAAACATAGACCGACTGACTTACACTTACTTATGATAATTATTACCTAAGTTCTCAAGAAAAGGTCATGGTTAGGTCCATATATGTATTATACCCAATAGGGAAATCCATGCTCTTCTATCTGATATATTCAATCACTCTACTAAATTAACCCAAACCTGTCAGTCTTGCATCTTTCATTGTGACAGTCACAAGGGCATGTGTCACAAACTACAGGTCAAAGATTGGGTATTATGAAAGACAGGTCTAAGAAAGTTAGCCTTAGGACCACAATGAAATGCACTGTACAAAGGACCCAAAATTCAAAATTTCCCAGACTATGTCAGCCCAGAAGCAGGGGACTTCAGGAGGTAGACCACGATTCCAAAACAAATGGAACAAGAATTTGTTACACGAGACTAGGGGAGGGCTGAATGAAAGGAGGGAAAAATCTAATTACGATTATTTTCATGGGGATGTTTTAGATACTGTGTTTATAGGTATTCTCTATTCTGATGGTTTTATGCCATAGTCTTTTCTTTTTCTTTCTCCCTCTCCTTTTCCTTCTCTTTCTCCTCCTCCTCCTCTTCCTTTCATATTTTAATTCTCCACATCACAGCATACCAGAAATATCTCACTCTTTAAGGTAAATTTCTTGATCTTTATTCTCTAACTTTGGAGAAAGTAAGTTCATAAAATTGGTAAATAACATTTCTGGAGTAACTGGGACTTTTTAAAATAGAGCTTTGGATTTTTTCACAATCTTCAGAGAAACAGTTATCAGGGCTTCATAGTTTCTCACCATGAAAGGGTTGGCAACAATATAACAAGGAGGTGTGGGTATGTTCAGTAACACATAATGCACTTATGTAAATATATCAAGATATGTAAATAAAATACTCTAAAAGCCTAGGTGAATTGACAAATTAATTTGTTACCATTAAGATTGATTTACTTGGTTATTTAATTTGGAAATTGCTCCAAGATGTTGGAAACTGAGTTAAATGATTAATATAAATAAGTACAAACCTTGCTGATAATCATGGTTCTAATAACAGTGTATAAAGTATGACTATGTCCAAGTTTCACTATATTAAAAAATTATAACAAACACTTAATCAAGCAATATGTTAAAATGTGAATGATTATTGTCTTTTGGGAGAGGATACCAAAAAAAGAGAGAGTCAAAAGGAAAAAAAAAAATATTGCCAAGCTAAGAAATGGGCAAACTATATATTCTAAGTATTTATTTTCAGATTGAAAGAAAATCACTGGCAATAACTTGCATTTTGGTGCTCTGCTTCCTATCTCTATTGACTTGATTTCATGCCTTCTTGTTAGATGTCCCTATTCAACACTGTTGCTGAAGGATGAAAACTTTTAATCTCCAGCAGATAAATTCTGAACGTTTGCTGCTTAAATACAAATGTTTTTTGTTTGTTTGTTTTCTGACTGATAGCATGTACTGAAGGTGCTTTTTATTTTCTGACTGATGGTCAGCATGAACTGTACTGCCACAAGCTTCCTTTGTAACAACTGGAAAGGACATTAAGTCTTTTAAGACCTTATGAAAGGACACTTTCTTCATTATTATGAAAATCTACTTGTTTATGTAAGCATTCTTAGTTTCCAAATTTTTAATCATTCGATTTCAAAGCCCTTTCTCACCTGGCACGCTCTCTTTTAAATGTTTCTGTTGTTTTGCTGGTTCCCTTGCTGGTAAATTAACAAAATTTGACACATGGTAGAAATAAATTTGTCCAAAGCAAATTTGTATCAGGTGATATACAAAGTATATAACAATTCCGAAGGCATAGACTTTCACCTATCTAACACTGGCTATGAACAAACAACATGTAAGAATGCCAGCCGGCTGCGGTAGCTCACGCCTGTAATCCCAGCACTTTGGGAGGCCAAGGCGGGCGGATCACGAGGTCAGGAGTTAAAGACCAGCTTGGCCAATATGGCGAAACCTGGCCTCTACTAAAAATACAAAAATTAGCCAGGCATGGTGATGCGCACCTGTAGTCCCAGCTACTCAGGAGGCTGAGACAGAAGAATTGCTTGAACCCGGGAAGGGGAGGTTGCAGTGGGCCGAGATGGTGCCACCGCGCTCCCGTCTGAGCGACAGAATGAGACTCCGTCTCAAAAAAACAAAAACAAAAAATAAAATGGCCACTGCACTCCAGCCTGGGCGACAGAGCAAGACTCCGTCTCAAAAAAAAAAAAAAAAAAAAAAAAAAAAAAATTCTACTGGCTGAGTGTCTGGCCACCTTAAGCACAAGAGCAAGAAAAGAATGTACTGGAGTTGAGCTTCTGGATACTGAGAAAGGCAAACTAGTCAATGACTGCTAGGGCCAAAGGAGCCTGAGAAATCTCTGGGAAAATGTGTGGGAACAAGGTAGAGAGGGAAGAAGTGCTTCCAGTGATCCAGTGAAGAGAGATGAGCTCCCAGTGAAGAGAGATGAGCTCCCACAAAGAATCTGCTGACAGATGACCCACAGGAAAATAAGTTTGAGTTTGCCATATTTGGGAATTTTTGTGTTTCTGAGTCAATATGTAAAACCTGCACATTGCCAATGGCTAATAATAATATGAGTTAGACTGCTTAGGTTAATATTATACTAAGATTTTAAAACAAAGTGCTAAGGTTTCTGAAGACCTGACAACTGCATCATCACAGTGTACACATAATTACAAACAAACAGTCTTAGCTCTTGCCACACTCTGAGATCACATATTAGAGAGACAGAGCTTCAGTGAGACACAACTCTTCTTGGGATTGACAAGCAAAGAGCAGGACCTTCTGCAATCAATCTTGGTGATTCTAAAGCAAGAAAGAGCCATCTTATTCTCTAGGGGATCCATAAAAGAAGGGCCATCTGGACCAGAATTATTCCTGTATCTACTCTGCGTGAAGGTCATTATCACTTTCTAGTGAGGATATTTGGAGATTGTTCACAAGTTGAGCTGTTTAGCTTTAATAAATTGTCAGGGATGTGTATACCCAGATGGTTACATTTTTGATTTATCAATATTACAGGCAGTCTTATAGATATGAATTTATTTCCCAGCTCTACCACTTGTCATGTCATCTTAAGTTTCTTAATTTCTGTGTACCTCAGTTTCCTCATCTATAAAATGTGAATAATTTTAATATCTAACTCTAGCGTTAATAGAAGTAATCAAAACAATACTGTAGTTCACCTGAAATAAAAACATGTTGGAATTTCCAGGAAACTTTTGAAAAATAAGTGAAAACTAACACTGCCATATATAAAGACATATAAGCGAAATTACAATAATTAAAAGTCTTTAGTACTACTAACCCTACCTAGGCATGGAGCAAGCAACTAATGAAGACACAGCAAGAATGGGAGAAAGGGAAGAAGAAATTCAAATGAATCGTGGACCATCTGAAGATATACATGATCTGTTGATGTACAGTCATGCATTGCTCAATGACAGGAATACATCCTGAGAAATGCATCATTAGGCAATTTCTTAGTTGTGTGAACATTATAAAGTGTACTTACACAAACCTAGATGGTATAGCCTACTATACTCCTATGCTATAAACCTATACAACATGTTATTGTATCCTATAGGCAGTTGTAACACAATGGTAAGTATTTGTGTATGTAAACATAACTAAACATATAAAAAGTACTTTTAAATAAAGTATAAAAGACAAAATGTGGTATACCTATATAGGGCATATACCATGAATGGTGCTTTCAGGACTGGAAGTTGCTCTTGGCGAGTCAGTGAGTGAGTGGTGAGTGACTGTGAAGGCCTAGGACATTACTGTACACTACTGTAGATTTTATAAACACTGGAAACTTAAACTAAACTAAAATTATTTTTCTTCAGTAATAAACTTAGCTTACTATAACTGTTTTACTTTATAAACTTTTTAATTTTTTAACTTCTGATTATTTTGCAATAACATTTAGCTTAAAACACAAACACATTGTATAGTTGTACAAAAATATTTTCCTCTTTTATATCCTGATTCTATAAGCTCTTTCGTATTTTTAAAACTTTATTTTATTTTATTTTTTTACTTTTAAAACTTTTAAAAATAACTAAAATACACGCACATTAGCCTAGGCCTATACAGGGTCAAGATCATCAATTTCACTGTCATCCAGCTCCACAACTTGTTTCACTGGAAGGTCTTCAGGGGCAATCACAGGCATGAGCTGTCATCTCCTATGATAACAAGCCTTCTTCTGGAATACCTCCTGTAGGAACTGCCTGAGGCTGTCTTACAGTTAACTTTTTTAATAAGTTGAAGGAATACACTCTAAAATAACAATAAAATGTATAGTAAATGCATAAATGAATAGCATAGTCATAATTATTATTATCAAATATTATGTACTGCACATAATTGTATGTGTTAAATTGTGCTTTTATACAACTGGCAGTGCAGTAGGTTTGTTTTCACCAGCATCACCACAAGCAGATGAATAATGCTACTACAGCTACTGTGGACTTCACTCAGCCATGGGAACTTCTTAGCTCCATTATAATCTGTGGGACCACTGTTGCATATGTTGTTTGTCGTCGACCAAACCATCGTTATTCAGTGCATGACTTTACATAAATATACACTAGAAATCTATCATAAATTATTTATATCCTTGGAAAATCCTTGGGATATTGACATGTTTTAAATTTCTGGTTCTCTACTAACGTGAGGCTTTTAATATGGCTCTTTTGTTTTAGGATTACTGATATCAACTTTGGTACCCTCATCTTTTCCTCCTAAAACTCCAAAGAGGTTTAAACACTTGTTTTGAGTGGGCAATAATTGAAGATACTGGATTAAGTCCAAGACTGAAAAGGAGAATCAAAAAAAAAGTTTTATATCAGAAAAAGAATTGTGTCAATGAAGATGCAGTAGAGATATGAGAATAAAAAGAGTGGGGATCATACAGAGGAGATCTCATACATGGAATATATGTTAAAAAGAACTATAAGAGTACTATCATAACACCCTAAGACCAATATATTCTTATTATTGTTCATTTATTTTAAGTTGTGAGTATATTTGTACTCGTGTGTCACAGCAACACTGATGTTACAGAAGCCCACAAGCTCAAAGTCACCTGCCACTTTTGTCATCAGAGCCAAAGCCCATGAGTGCCATGAAGCTATAGGGATCAAAGTTAACAAGTGCTGTGCTTCCAAGCCTGCTAGAACTCCCACTGCCTCTTTCAGAGCCAGAGCTAGGAGCACACGGCTGCGTAGGCTGCCAGACCATCTGTGACACCACAGCCAGGACCATTCTGCCTGAGCAGGAACCCAGGAGACTACATTTCTACTGGGGAACCCACAATTCTGCTGAGGAGTCTACCTCTCCACTCCTACTACTGCAGTTATAGGAAACTTATATTGCCAAAAAAAAAAAAAAAAAAAAAGAGAGAGAGAGAGAAAAGAACAATGGCTTCTCTCCTTCTTCCACCTTCCCAATCTCTTACCAGTTTCTCCCATTTACATAATCTAACAGATATCAAGGTAGCAAGGGAGTCTGGGCGAAGTAGTCTATGGGCTTCCATCACTTATAATACAGAAGAACGGAAAAAGAACTGAGAGAATCAGATACAATAGGATTATAATGTCTTTATTGTCAATATTTCTCTGTAAAATAATTATATATGCTCATAGAAAATATAAAAATGCAAAAATACAAGATATATAAGGAAGACAGTATAACACACCAAAGATGCCTACTGCTAACATTTGTGGTTTTTATACTTCATAAATTTTCACACATATATGTGAATATTATTTGATACTATGGTTTTTAAATTCAATGATTTATTTAAATATTTTTGTATCAAAAGTATTATTTTCATCATTTAAAGATTATTTTGAACAAGACATTCTTTGTATTTCTAAAATATCTCATTTTTCTGGTAGCAAAACTAATGTAAATTTTTTAAGAAAAATTGAACCAGGAGAATGTTATAATACAGATGTTGATATAATCCTGTATCTCCATTACTCCCAGTCTCTGCCTGCTTATCCAGATATGTTCTATCAATTATTGGCATATATTTTCTAGATTTTTTTTACACAGTGTTCAAAAACAAGTATTCTGCTTTGAAAATGGGGCCATATGATGATACATTCCATTCTGCATTTTGCCTTTTTAAAAACATAACATGACATTTCTATATCACTACATATATAGCAACTTAATAGTTTTTAGAACCAACATGTTGTAAAATCTTGTGGATAGGCTGTCTACTGTGGTCTGAAAGTATGTTCCTCCAGAATTCATATGTTGGAACCTAAACCCTAAGGTGATGGTATTAGGAGGTGGGGCATTTAGGGAAGAGATTAAGTCAGAAGTTCTCTGCCCTTGTGAATGGGATTGATGCCCTTAAAATAGAGGCTTCAGTAAACTGTCTGGCCCTTCCACATCTTCTGCCATGTGAGGACACAGTGTTTCTCCCTTTTGCCCCTTCTGCCATGTGAAGATGCATCAAGAAGGTGCAAGCCCTCATCAGACAGTGAGTCTGCTGGCACCTTGATCTTGGGCTTCCTAGCCTCCAGAACTGTGGGAAATATTTATATTATTTATCAATTACCCAGTCTAAGGAATTTCTGCTATAGCAGCAGGAAAGGACTAAGATACCTTACTTACTGCTTAATAACCTGCTTTTTCTTTAAACTGCTTTACTGATGCATAATTGACCTAAAATAAACCACATGTATTTAAATTACATAACTTAATATGTTTTGACATATGTACAAACTATTAAACTGTCACCACAATTAGCATAATGTCTTTTCCTTGCACCCCTTTTTAATCACCCCCTACTCAGTCCCTATCCCTAGTCAATCACTAATCTGCTTTCTGTCACTACAGATTTGTTTTTCTAGAATTTTATACACACACACTTGTGCAGTGAGCCACCTTCTTTATCAGCTTCTTTTATTCAGAATAATTATTTTGAGATTAATTCTTCTTGTTATATGTATCAATAGTTTATTCCTTATTATTGCTGATTAGTAGTCCATTGAATTTGCACACAACGGTTTTTTTAGCCACTCACCTATTAATGGGCATTTTGGTTGTTTTCAGTTTGGGGCTGTTACAAATAAAGCTGCTACAAAATTCATGTAACAGCCTTTGTGCAGTCATATTTTTTTCTTTTGCATAAATACCTAATGGTGGAATGACTGGATCATATCGTAGATGTATGCTTAACATTTTAAGAAACTGCCAAGCTGTTCCAAAGTGACTGCATCATTTTACATTCCCATCAAAAATATATGAGAGTTCAGTTCTCCACATTTTCACCAACAGTAGGTATGCACAATTTTTAACTGGTCTATTAAGTGTGCAGTTGCTTCCTTATTATGATGTTAAACAATTTTCATGTTCTTATTTGCCATTCATTTATCTTACTGAGTGAAGTGTCAATTCAAATATTCTCCCTATTTTTATTTGGTCTTTTGTTTTCTTGTTATTTAATTTTGAGAGTTCTGTATACATTCTGTATAGAAGTCCTTTATCAGGTATATTATTTTAAAAATTTTTCTTGCAGTTTATGAAGTCTTTTCATCCTCGTATAGCTCTTCAAAGAGCACAACTTTTAAATTTTGATGAAGTCTGATTTATTATTTTATTCCCTTAAGGATTATGCTATGCCGTCATATATAAGAAGTCTCTGCCTAACTGAAAGCCATCAAGATTTTCTTCTATTTGTTTTCAATGTTTTGTGGTTTTATATTTCACATTTAGTTTTATGATTTATTTTAATTTCTTGAACACAATGTGAGATTTTTATGTGTATATTCAATTGTTCCTGTGTCACTTGTTGAAAAGAATGTTTCTTCCTCTGGATTGCCTTTGCATCTTTGTAAAATATCATATCAATTGTTCATGTATGTGTAATATATTTCTGAACTCTCTTCTATTTCATTGTTCTATTGTTTATTTTTACAATAGCACTACACTATTTTGATTAATATACCTTTGCAAGACATCAGGAAGTATGTTCTCCAACTTTGTTCCTTATCAAAGTTGTTTTGGCTGTTCAACCTTCTCTGCATTTTCATGTGAATTTTAGAATCTCCTAGTTAATTTCTACAGAGAGACTGCTGGGATATTGATTGGAATTGTTGTCAGTCTAGTGATCAATTTAAGTGGAATTGAGACCTTAAAAATTGAGTGTCCTGATACTTAAACACTAATTATGTCTCTAAAATCTATATTGTTGTATGTCAGTATAGTCATTCCAGCTTCCTTTTGATTACTGTTATCATGGTATATTGTTTCCATCCTTTCACTTTTACTTTTTGGTGTGTCCTAATGACTGCAGTGGGCTTCTTTCGATCAGCCTATAGTTTAGTCTTGCTTTTTTACCCAACCTTACATTTGGGTTGTTTAGACTGTTTATATTAGATATGGTTGTTGATGTGATTGGGTTAAAACCGACCATCTTGCTATTGTTTGTTTGTTTGTTTTATTTTAAGCTGTGGGATACATGTGTAGAACGTGTAGGTTTGTTACATAGGTATACATGTACCATGGTGGTTTGCTGAACCTATCAACCTGTCATCTAGGTTTTAAGCCCCACATCCATTAGGTATTTGTCCTAATGCTCTCCCTCCCCTTGCCCCCCACACCCTGACAGGCCCTGGTGTGTGATATTCCTCTCCCTGCATCCATGTGTTCTCATTGTTCAACTCCCACTTATGAGTGAGAACATGCGGTGTTTGGTTTTCTGTTTCTGTGTTAGTTTGCTGAGAATTATGGCTTCCAGCTTCATCCATGTCCCTACAAAGGACATGAACTCATTCTATTTTATGGCGGGATAGTATTCCATGGTGTATATGTGCCACATTTTCTTTATTCAGTCTATCGTTGATGGGCATTTGGATTGGTTCCAAGTCTTTGCTATTGTGAATAGTGCTGCAATAAACATATATGTGCCTGTGTCTTTATAGTAAAATGATTTATAATCCTTTGGGTATATACCCAGTAATGGGATTGCTGGGTCAAATGGTATTTCTGGTTCTAAATCCTTGAGGAATCACCACACTGTCTTCCAAAATGGTTGAACTAATTTACACTCCCACCAACAGTGAAAAAGTGTTCCTATTTTTCCACAGCCTTGCCAGCATCAGTTGTTTCCTGCCTTTTAATATCCACTATCCTGACTGGCATGATATGGTATCTCATTGTGGTTTTGATTTGCATTTCTCTAATGACCAGTGATGTTGAGCTTTTTTTCTTATGTTTGTTGGCCACATAAATGTCTTCTTTTGAGAAGTGTCTGTTCGTATCCTTTGCCCACTTTTTGATCAGGTTTTTTTTTTTTTTTTCTTGTAAATTTGTGTAAGTTCCTTGTAGATTCTGGATATTAGATCTTCGTCAGATAGGCAGCTTGCAAAATTTTTCTCCCATTCTACAGGTTGCTTGTTCACTCTGATGATAGTTTATTTTGCTGTGCAGAAGCTGTTTAATTTGATTAGAACCCATTTGTCAATTTTGGCTTTTGTTGCAATTGCTTTTGGTGTTTTAGTCATAAATTCTTTGCCCACTCCTATGTCCTGAATGGTATTGCCTAGGTTTTCTTCTAGGATTGTTATGGCTTTGGGTTTTATATTTAAGTCATTAATCCATCTTGAGTTACCTTTTGTATAAGGTGTAAGGATGGGGTCCACTTTCTGTTTTCTGTATATGGCTATCCAGTTATCCCAGCCCCATTTATTAAATAGGGAGTCCTTTCTCCATTGCTTGTTTTTGTCTGGTTTGCTGAAGATCAGATGGTTGAAGATGTGTGGTGCTATTTCTGAGGTCTCTGTTCTGTTCCATTGGCCTATATATCTGTTTTGGTACCAACACTATGCTGTTTTGGTTACTGTAGTCTTGTAGTATAATTTGAAGTCAGGTAGCGTGATACCTACAGTTTTGTTCTTTTTTGCTTAGAAAGGTCTTGGCTAAATGGGCTCTTATTTATTTATTTATTTATTTATTTATTTATTTATTTGGTTTCATATGAAATTTAAAGTAGTTTTTTTTTCTAATTCTGTGAAGAAAGTCAATGGTAGCTTCCTGGGAATAGCACTGAATCTATAAATTACTTTGGGCAGTAAGACCATTTTCACAATATTGATTCTTCCTATCCATGAGCAGGGAATGTTTTTCCATTTGTTTGTGTCCTCTTTTACTTCCCTTAGCAGTGGTTTGCAGTTCTCTTTGAAGGGGTTCTTCATGTCCTTTGTAAGTTGTACTCCTAGGTATTTTATTGTCTTTGTAGCAATTGTGAATAGGAGTTCACTCACGATTTGGCTCTCTGCTTGTCTATCGTTGGTGTATGGGAATGCTTGTGATTTTTGCACATTGATTTTGTATCCTGAGACTTTGCTGAAGTTGCTTATCAGCTTAAGGAGTTTTTGCGCTGAGACGAAATGATGCCCTCTCTCACCACTCCTATTCAACATAGTATTGGAAGTTCTGGCCAGGGCAATCAGGCAAGAGAAAGAAATGAAGGGTATTCAAGGAGGAAGAGAGGAAGGAAAAATTGTCTCTGTTTGCCAATGACATGATTGTATATTTTGCTAATTGTTTTCTATTTGCCCCATCTTCTCTTTGTTCCTCTTTTCCTCTTGTTCTGCCTTCTTTTGAATTAATTTGATATGTTTCATGATTCCATTTTAAATATGTCTGTAACTTACGACTTGTATCTTCAAGTTATATCATACAATTTCATGCCTTAAGAATCTTTCCATGGTACACTTTTATTTCTCCACCCCCAAACTTTGTGCTATTGTTGTCATACATTTTACTTATACATATGTTTCAAATTCCACAATACCTTGATAGCATTTAAACAGTCAATTTTGAAGACATTTAAGAAAAAGTCTGTTTGATTTATTCATGTGGTTACCATCTCCAGTACACTTACGTTACTTTGTGTAGCCAGATTTTATCTGAAATCATATTCTGTTTCCCTGAAGGACTTCCTGTAGCCTATCTTGTAGCAGAATTTTGATGCCTACAACCACTTTCAGCTTTATATGTCTGAAAGCCTATGTATTTCCCATTTCATTTTGAAAGCTATTTTCACTGAGTTAGGTATTCAGGTTAATGTTTTCTTAAAGATGTAATTACAATGTCATTTAACTTGCATTGCTTCCAATGAGAAATTGGAGATCATAATTTCCTTGGTACTCTGCACACAATGTGCTTTGTTTTCTTGCTTTTGAAATGTACTCCATCACTAGTTTTGAGCAATTTGATTATGACATAACTTGCTAAATTATCCCTCAATCTATTAATCATTCTTTTCTTCTTTTTTTCTCTCTTTGATCATTTTGGATAGATAGTCCTATTGCTCTGCTGTCAAGGTCACTAATCTTTTTATCTGTACTTCATAATCTGCTGTTAATCCAATCTAATGTATCTTCAATCCCACAAACTGTAGTTTTCTTCTATTGAAGTTGAATTTGGACCTTTTTATATCATTTATGGGTATCCTTGACAGATCCAATTGTTTCTCTAGTTTTTGGCACATCTTAATCCATTTTCCAGCACTTACAACAGAATACCTAAAACTGGATAATTTATAAAGAAAAGAAATTTATTTCTTGCAGTTCTAGAGACTGAGAAGTACAAGGTTGAGAGGCTGCATCTGGCGAAAGCTTCCTTCTTGGTAGGGACTCTTCACAGTCCCAAGTTGGTACAGAGCATCACATACTAAGCATGCTAACGGGGTCACATAGGTCTCTCTTTCTCGACTTAAAGTGACATTTTTAGGTGCTCAATATTGAATTGCTATAAATATTCTTGTGGTTTGTTCTGAAATGTGGTTATGTTTTTTCAAAAGAGCTTGATCCTCTCAGATCCTATTTTTAAACTCTTATTTAAAATTGAAACCAAAGCAGGCTTTAATCTAGAACTAACTTGCCCTACATAGGCAAAATTTTCTGAGTATTCTTACTGGATGCCTGTAAATTATGAGGTTTCCCACTCTAACTCATGGGAACAGAAATATTCCTTGTCCTGTTTGAGCTGGGGGAACAGACCTTTTCCTTCCCTCCCTTCCTCCCTCCCTTCCTTCCTTCCTTCCTTCCTT
>NC_045445.1:47956454-47962310 GCF_002776525.5 Piliocolobus tephrosceles
TCCTTCCTTCTGTCCTTCCTTCATCCTTCCCTCCCTCCCTTCCTGCCTCCTTTCTTTCCTTCTTTCCTTCCTTCCTTCCTTCCTTCCTTCCCTCCTTCTTTTTTTTTTGTCTTTCTCTGTTTACCAGGCTGGACTACAGTCACAAGATCATGGCTCACTACAGCCTCAACTTCCCAGGCTCAAGCGATCCTACAGCCTCAATCTCCTGAATAGCTGGGACTACAGGTGCACACCACCAAGGCTGGGTAATTTTTCTTTTTTTTTTTTCTTTCTCTCTCTCTCTCTTTTTTTTTTTTTCTTTCTTTGTTTTTTAGAGGCAGAGTTTCACCATGTTTCCCAGGCTGGTCTCAAGCTCATGGGCTCAAGCAATCTGCCCACCTCCATATCCAAAGTGCTGGAATTACAGGCATGAGCCACTGTGCCTGGGCCCATGTGATTCTTTCCTCTGCCAGGGGGAACATGCTCACACACACTTGCTGATCATTACTGAGTTAAAGACTATAATAAGACTATGGCAGATATGTGGAATTGTCTCTTTGCAATTAGCTCTTCCCCAAAACTCTGCTCTCCCAACTCTAGCCTTTCACATCTGATACTGTCTTCTTGACTCGGGGAGATTACTAGGATCTATTTGGGTACCTGCCTGCCATACAGGCCTGAAAACGTTCCAGACTGTAAGTTGGAGTAATCTTAGGGCTCACATAATTTATTTCCTATATCTCAAGGATTGATGCCTTTTTTTATCCAATAGCCAATGTCTTAAAAAGCATTTATTCATATGTTTTCAGTTTTTATAGGTGTTTCAGGAGAAAGGGTACACCAAGTCACTATTATTCAATTCTTATCCAAAGTGTAAGTTGCCACATACATTTTCTAAGTAAACTTTTTGATTTCAAGATAATGGTAGGTTCATATGCAGTTGTAAGAAATCTTATGCACCCACTACCCAGTTTTCCAAATGGTAACATCTTGCAAAAATATAGTACAATATTGCAATCATGATATTGACATTTGATACCGCCAAAATAGATATCAGTTCCATCAGTACAAAGATCCCTCATGATGTCCCTTTTATAGCTATGCCCAGCTTGCTCTCCTATCCCATTCCCGACTCCCTGACCATGGGCAATCATGAAATTGTTCTCGATTTTTCATAATTTGGTCATTTCAAGAATGTTACATAAGTGGAATTATACAGTTTATAATATTTTAGGATTGGCTTCTTTTTCAGTCAGTACAGTTCCCTGGAGATTCATCCAAGATTTTGTGTATATCAATAGTTATTTCTTTTTTATTGGCAAGTAACATTTCATAGTGGGGGTATGCTACATTTGTTAAACATTTGCCCATTTTGGTATGTTATATATTTGGTATGTTAATTTGTTAAGTAAAGATGCTATAAAGCATGTACAGATGATTTTGTTAATATAAGTCTTCTCTGAGACAAATTCCCAGGAGTATAATTGATGGGTTATGTTAGTTGAATATTTAGTGTTATAAAAACTGCCAAACTTTTCCAGAGTGGCAATACCATTTTACATTCCTGGTAGCAATATATCTAGTTTCTCTGCATCCTCAGCAGCATTTGGTATTATTGCTTAAAAAAATTAGCCATTCTGATATACAGATAATGATATCACATTGTGGTTTTAATTTGCATTTCTCCAGTGATCAATCTTTTCATATGCTTATTTGGCATTTCAAATCCTATTCAGTGAAATACCTGCTTATTTTCTAATTGGATTGCTTGTTTGTTACTATTAAACTTCGAGAGTCCTTAATATATTCTAAATATTAGTCCACTATCATATGGGTGTGTGGGTGTGTGCAAATATATTCTTGTAGTATATAGTTTATTCTTTCATCCTCTTAACATGTCTTTGTCAGAATCAAAGTGTTTAATTTTGACAAGTTCGATTTTTTTGTTCTTTGTTTTCATGGATAGCGGCTTTGGTTTCAAGTCTAACAATTGTTTAGCACTAAATACTGAAGATTTTTTCCTAAAAGTTGTATAGATTTACATGTCAGACTTAAGATCATGATGCACTTTGAGTTAATTTTTATATAAGGTGTGAAGTTTAAGGTGGATTTTGCTTCTTTGCCTATGGATGTCCAATAGCTCCAGGACCCTTTGTTGAAAAAGATTATCCTTCTCCACTTAAATTGCTTTTGCTTATCAAAACTTGATTGAGCATATTTGTTTGGGACTATTTCTGGGTTCTCCATTCTGTCCCATTGATCTTTGTGTCTATGTCATTGCAAATACCACATTTTGATTGTTTTGATTACTGTGCTGTATATTAAGTACTAATGGCAGTAGAGTAATTCAGCTACTTTAGTTCCCTTGCCTTTCCATACAAATTTGAAAATAAGCTTGTCTATGCCTGCAAAAATATGCTGGGATTTTGATAGGAAATCAATTAAATGTAAGATCCATTTGGAGATAACTGATATCTTTATTGAGACTTTCTTTTTTTTTTTTTAATTTAATTTTATTTTTTTAATTTTTTTATTTTTATTATACTTTAAGTTCTAGGGTACATGTGCATAACGTGCAGGTTACATATGTATACATGTGCCATGTTGGTGTGCTGCACCCATCAACTCGTCAGCACCCATCAATTCATCATTTATATCAGGTATAACTCCCCAATGCAATCCCTCCCCCCAGTGTGTGAAGTTCCCCTTCCCGAGTCCAAGTGAGCTCATTGTTCAGTTCCCACCTATGAGTGAGAACATGCGGTGTTTGGTTTTCTCTTCTTGTGATAGTTTGCTAAGAATGATGGTTTCCAGCTGCATCCATGTCCCTACAAAGGACGCAAACTCATCCTTTTTTATGGCTGCATAGTATTCCATGGTGTATATGTGCCACATTTTCTTAATCCAGTCTGTCACTGATGGACATTTGGGTTGATTCCAAGTCTTTGCTATTGTGAATAGTGCCGCAATAAACATACGTGTGCATGTGTCTTTGTAGTAGCATAATTTTTAATCCTTTGGGTATATACCCAGTAGTGGGATGGCTGGGTCATATGGTACATCTAGTTCTAGATCCTTGAGGAATCGCCATACTGTTTTCCATAATGGTTGAACTAGTTTACAATCCCACCAACAGTGTAAAAGTGTTCCTATTTCTCCACATCCTCTCCAACACCTATTGTTTCCTGATTTTTTAATGATTGCCATTCTAACTGGTGTGAGATGGTATCTCATTGTGGTTTTGATTTGCATTTCTCTGATGGCCAGTGATGATGAGCATTTTTTCATGTGTCTGTTGGCTGTATGAATGTCTTCTTTTGAGAAATGTCTGTTCATATCCTTTCCCCACTTTTGGATGGGGTTGTTTGTTTTTTTCTTGTATATTTGTTTGAGTTCTTTGTAGATTCTGGAAATGAGCCCTTTGTCAGATGAGTAGATTGCAAAAATTTTCTCCCATTCTGTAGGTTGCCTGTTCACTCTGATGGTAGTTTCTTTTGCTGTGCAGAAGCTCTTTAGTTTAATGAGATCCCATTTGTCAATTTTGGCTTTTGCTGCCGTTGCTTTTGGTGTTTTAGAGATGAAGTCCTTGCCCATGCCTATGTCCTGAATGGTACTACCTAGATTTTCTTCTAGGGTTTTTATGGTATTAGGTCTAACATTTAAGTCTCTAATCCATCTTGAATTAATCTTCGTATAAGGAGTAAGGAAAGGATCCAGTTTCAGCTTTCTACTTATGGCTAGCCAATTTTCCCAGCACCATTTATTAAATAGGGAATCCTTTCCCCATTTCTTGTTTTTGTCAGGTTTGTCAAAGATCAGATGGTTGTAGATGTGTGGCATTATTTCTGAAGGCTCCGTTCTGTTCCATTGGTCTATATCTCTGTTTTGGTACCAGTACCATGCTGTTTTGGTTACTGTAGCCTTGTAGTATAGTTTGAAGTCAGGTAGCGTGACGCCTCCGGCTTTGTCCTTTTGACTTAGGATTGTCTTGGCAATGCGGGCTCTTTTTTGGTTCCATATGAACTTTAAAGCAGTTTTTTCCAATTCGGTGAAGAAACTCATTGGTAGCTTGATGGGGATGGCATTGAATCTATAAATAACCTTGGGCAGTATAGCCATTTTCACGATATTGATTCTTCCTATCCATGAGCATGGTATGTTCTTCCATTTGTTTGTGTCCTCTTTGATTTCACTGAGCAGTGGTTTGTAGTTCTCCTTGAAGAGGTCGTTTACATCACTTGTAAGTTGGATTCCTAGGTATTTTATTATCTTTGAAGCAATTGTGAATGGAAGTTCATTCCTGATTTGGCTCTCTGCTTGTCTGTTACCGGTGTATAAGAATGCTTGTGATTTTTGCACATTAATTTTGTATCCTGAGACTTTGCTGAAGTTGCTTATCAGCTTAAGAAGATTTTGGGCTGAGACGATGGGGTTTTATAAATACACAATCATGTCATCTGCAAACAGGGACAATTTGACTTCTTCTTTTCCTAACTGAATACCCTTGATTTCTTTCTCTTGCCTGATTGCCCTAGCCAGAACTTCCAACACTATGTTGAATAGGAGTGGTGAGAGAGGGCATCCCTGTCTTGTGCCAGTTTTCAAAGGGAATTTTTCCAGTCTTTGCCCATTCAGTATGATATTAGCTGTGGGTTTGTCATAAATAGCTCTTATTATTTTGAGGTACGTTCCATCAATACCGAATTTGTTGAGCGTTTTTAGCATGAAGGGCTGTTGAATTTTGTCAAAAGCCTTTTCTGCATCTATTGAGATAATCATGTGGTTCTTGTCTTTGGTTCTGTTGATATGCTGGATTACGTTGATTGATTTGCGAATGTTGAACCAGCCTTGCATCCCAGGGATGAAGCCCACTTGATCATGGTGGATAAGCTTTTTGATGTGCTGCTGAATCCGGTTTGCCAGTATTTTATTGAGGATTTTTGCATCGATGTTCATCAGGGATATTGGTCTCAAATTCTCTTTTTTTGTTGTGTCTCTGCCAGGCTTTGGTATCAGGATGATGTTGGCCTCATAAAATGAGTTAGGGAGGATTCCCTCTTTTTCTATTGATTGGAATAGTTTCAGAAGAAATGGTACCAGCTCCTCCTTGTACCTCTGGTAGAATTCAGCTGTGAATCCATCTGGTCCTGAGCTTTTTTTGGTGGGTAGGCTATTAATTGTTGCCCCACTTTCAGAGCCTGCTATTGGTCTATTCAGGGATTCAACTTCTTCCTGGTTTAGTCTTGGGAGAGTGTACGTGTCCAGGAAATTATCCATTTCTTCTAGATTTTCTAGTTGATTTGCGTAGAGGTGTTTATAGTATTCTCTGATGGTAGTTTGTATTTCTGTGGGGTTGGTGGTTATATCCCCTTTATCATTTTTTATTCTGTCTATTTGATTCCTCTCTCTTTTCTTCTTTATTAGCCTTGCTAGCGGCCTGTCAATTTTGTTGATCTTTTCAAAAAACCAACTCCTGGATTCATTGATTTTTTGGAGGGTTTTTTGTGTCTCTATCTCCTTCAGTTCTGCTCTGATCTTAGTTATTTCTTGCCTTCTGCTAGCTTTTGAATGTGTTTGCTCTTGCCTCTCTAGTTCTTTTAATTGTGATGTTAGAGTGTCAATTTTAGATCTTTCCTGCTTTCTCTTGTGGGCACTTAGTGCTATAAATTTCCCTCTACACACTGCTTTAAATGTGTCCCAGAGATTCTGGTATGTTGTATCTTTGTTCTCATTGGTTTCAAAGAACATCTTTATTTCTGCTTTCATTTCGTTATGTACCCAGTAGTCATTCAGGAGCAGGTTGTTCAGTTTCCATGTAGTTGAGCGGTTTTGATTGAGTTTCTTAGTCCTGAGTTCTAGTTTGATTGCACTGTGGTC